>NC_061852.1:22024537-22032037 GCF_019202785.1 Penaeus chinensis | reverse complement strand
TTTCTTTGTTTGTATGTTTGTTTTATTTTCTCATTTAATTTCTTTCTTTCTTTTCTTGGTTCTAAGGTCATACTTTTTTGTTTTCTCTTTAACTTCTCTCTTTTTTTTTTTTACTTTATTTTCTTGTTTTTTTTTTCCTTGTTTTTTTTTTTCTTGTTATTACTCGTCCTTCGCTTTCCATTTTCTTTTTATTTCATTTTTCATTTTATTTCTTTATTCCCTGTTTCCCTCTACGTTTCATTCGCCTCGTCTTCGTCTTTTTCTTTTTTTCTTGCTTAGTTTTTTTTCGTTTTTTCTCTTATTCATTTTCATTTCATCTTTAATTTTCTTCTGCTTTTCCTTTTCGTCTCACACTATTGATTTTCCTCATTTGCTTTTGTATCTTCTTTGCTTTTTTTCCTTGTATTCCTTTTCATATATTCATTAGCCTCCTTCTTCTCTTCCTTCTTTTCGCATTTATCCTCCTCTTCTCCTCACCTTTTCGTCTTTTTTTTCTCGCTGTCTCCCCCTTCATCTACTCTCTCCTGTTCTTCACCTCCTGCATTTCTTTCATCCTTTTCTTCTTCCTTGTCCTTTCAATCCTCCTCACCCTCCTTTCTTTCTCCTTTCTTCCCACCATCTTCCGCTTTCATCGCGCATTCTCCCAGTTCCCCGTTTCATCACATACCTTCCTTTTCACACCCTTTCTTTTTTTAAACTCAGGCGATCCTCCTCCTCCCAAATCCGGATTCAACTGCTTTTGTTCCGTAGTCTCACTATTACGCGACCGGGTATGTATAATTTACTATATACCGTTCGCATATTTTGACAGGTCGATGTGGCACAGCGTCCTACACCTGTGACCTTTCTGGAGCGGAAGAGGGAGGGAGGGAGGGAAAGAAGGAGGGAGGGAGGGAGGGAAAGAAGGAGGGAGGGAGGGAGGGAAAGAAGGAGGGAGAGAGGGAGGGTAGGTGGGGGGGGGAGAGAGAGAGGGAGGGTAGGTGGGGGGGAAAGAGGGAGAGAGGGAGGGTGGGAGGGAAGGAGAGAGGGAGAGAGGGTAGGTGGGGGGGAAGGAGAGAGGGAGAGAGGGTAGGTGGGGGGGAAGGAGGATGAGAGGGAGGGAGGGAAAGAAGGAGGGAGAGAGGGAGGGTAGGTGGGGGGGGGGAGAGGGAGAGAGGGAGGGTAGGTGGGGGGGGAAAGAGGGAGAGAGGGAGGGTAGGTGGGAAGGAGAGAGGGAGAGAGGGTAGGTGGGGGGGAAGGAGGATGAGAGGGAGGGAGGGAAAGAAGGAGGGAGAGAGGGAGGGTAGGTGGGGGGGAGGGAGAGAGGGAGGGAGAGACGGAGGGTAGGTGGGGGAAGGAGGGAGGGAGGGAGGGTAGGTGGGAAAGGGAAAAGGGGAGAGAGGGTAGGGGTGGGGGGGAAGGAGGATGAGGGGAGGAGGGAAAGTAAAGGGGGGTGAGAGGGAGGGTAGGTGGGGGGGGGGAGGAGGGAAGGGGGGGAGGGAAAGAAAGGAAAGGGGGAGAGTGGGAGGGTGGGAGGGAAGGAGGGGAGGGAGAGAGGATAGGTGGGAGGGAAGGAGAGAGGGGGAGAGAGGTAGGTGGGGGGAAGGGGATGAGAGGGAGGGAGGGAAAGGAAAAGGGGGGGAGAGGGAGGGTAGGTGGGGGAGAGGGGGGGAGGGAAAGAGGAGGGAGAGCGGAGGGTAGGTTTGGGGGGGGGGAGGGAGAGAGGGAGGGTAGGTGGGGGGAAAGGGGAGAGAGAGGGAGGGTGGGTGAGAAGAGAAGGAGGAGGGAGGGAAGGAGGGGAGGAGGAAAAAAGGGGGGTGGGTGGGTGGGAAGGGAGGAGGGAGGGCTGGTGGGGAGTGTAGTTGGGGGAAAAAGGGGGGGGAGGGTGGGTGGGGGGAAGGAGGGGCGGGAGGGGAGGGGGTGGGAAAGGGGAAAGGAAGAGAGGGAGGGTGGCAGGGGTGGGAGGAAAGGGTGGGTGGGAAGGAAGGAGAGAGAAGGAAAGGGGGGTGGGTGGGAGGGAAGGAAAAGGGGGGATGGGGAGGGTGGGTGGGAGGGAAGGAGAGAGGGAGGGTGGCAGGGTGGGAGGAAGGGTGGGGTGGGAAAGGGAAAGGGGAGAGGAAGGAGAGAGGGTGGGTGGGAGGGGAAGGAGAGGGGGGAGAAGAGGGATAGGTGGGAGGGAAGAAGGGGAGGGGAGAGAGGGTAGGTGGGGGGGAAGGAGGATGAGAGGGAAGGGGGGGGAAAGAAGGTGGGAGAGAGGGAGGGTAGGTGGGGGGGAGGGAAGGGGGGGAAAGAAGGAGGGGGGGAGCAGGAGGGTAGGTGGAGGGGGGGGGAGGGAGAGAGGGAGGGTAGGTGGGGGGAAGGAGGGGAGGGGAGGGAGGGTGGGTTTTGAAGAGAAGGAACAGGAGGGGGGGAAGGGGAGGGGAGGAAGGGGGGTGGTGGGGGGGAAAGGGGAGAGGGAGGGATTTTGGTGGGAGTGTAGGGGGGGAAAAAAAGGGGAAAGGGGGGTGGGTGGGAGGGAGGAGGAGAGGGAGGGAGGGGGGGGTGGGGGGGGGGGAGGGGAGGGGGGGGGGGGGAGGGTGGCAGGGTGGGAGGAAGGGTGGGTGGGAAGGAAGGAGAGAGAAGGAGGAGAGGTGGGTGGGAGGGGAAGGTAAAGGGGAGAAGAGGGTTGGGTGGGAGGGAAGGAGAGAGGGAGGGTGGCAGGGTGGGAGGAAAAGGGGGGGTGGGAAGGAAGGAGAGAGAAGGGAGAGGGGTTTGGGTGGGAGGGAGGGAGAAGGGGAGAGAGGATAGGTGGGAGGGAAGAAGAGAGGGAGAGGGGTAGGTGGGGGGGGAAGGAGGGGTGAGAGGGAGGGAGGGAAAGAAGGGGAGAGAGAGGGAGGGTAGGTGGGGGGGAGGGGGGAGGGAAAAGAAGGAGGGAGAGCAGGAGGGTAGGTGGAGGGGGGGGGGGGAGAGGGGGAAAGGGGGGAGAGGAGAGGGTAGGTGGGGGGGAAGGAGAGAGAGAGGGAGGGTGGGTAGAAGGGAAGGAGAACGGAGGGAAGGAGAGAGGGAGGGAAAGGGTGGGTGGGGTGGAAGGAGAGTGGAGGGATATGGTGGGTGTGTTCATTGGGAATGAGGAAGGGAGAGGGGTGGGGTGGGACGGGTTAAAGGAGAGGAGGGAGGGAGTGTGGGTTGGGAGGGATAGGAGAGTGGGAGGGTGGCAGGGGTGGGAGGAAGGGTGGGTGAGAAGGAAGGAGGTGAGAAGGAGAGGAGGGTGGATGGGAGGGAGGACAAGAGGGGAGGGGAGAGAGGGTGGGTGGGAAAGGGAAGGGGAGAGGGTAGGTTGAGGATGGTTGGGAAAGAGTGAGAGGAGAGGGTGGGTGGGAGGGAGGGACAGGAGGAGAGGAGGGAGGAGGATTTGATTTGAGGAAAAGCACAGGGAGGGTAGACGGGAGAAGAAAGGGAGAGACAGAATTGCGGGGAAGAAGCGTGAGGAATGGAGGAATAAGGGGAGCGGAGCAGGAGGGAAGAGGAGGGAAAGGAAAGGTAGGAGGGGGAAGAGGGGGGAAAAGAAAAAGGATGGTGAAAGGAGTGGGAAAGGGAAGTTGTGGAAGTAGTGAGGGAGGGGAGGTGTGGGGGGAGGAAGGGGGGAGGGGGGGGGTGGGGGGGCGGGGTGGGGGGGTGGGGGGGGTGGGTGATGTGGCGGGGGTTGAGGGGGGTGGGAAATAAATGGAGGGGAGGGAGAAGAGGGGGAGAGAAAGTAGCAGATGCTGAGGGAAGGGGATGAGAGGGGTGGGAGAGGTAGACGGAAGGGAAAGTGGGAGAATGATGGGTCAGAGAGAGGGGACGGAGAAGGTAAGGAAGGCTCTTAGTAGAGTTGGATGAAGGGAATAAGACGTCTGGAGGGATAGGATTGAGTGCGGGTACGGGAATTTGAGTGGAAGGGTGGGTGTTGTGGTAGGTTGGAATGACGGGGAGGGATGTTGGTCGGGAGTGTGTGATGTGATATATTAATTGCTCGGTGGGGAAATTGGATTTTAATTTTCAGTGTTGTGAGGGGGCGGTAATTTAGTAAGTGAGAGTGTTTAGTGGTCGGTAAAAAGGTGTAAGGCGGAAGTGAGTAGCGTGGGGGGGCGCACCGGTTTTTATGCCGGACGGTTTGATTTAAGGATGGTTGGGGTGGGGAGGTGTTGTTTTTTTTGGTGTTAGTTTAGTCTGTTGTTTAAGGGGCGAGAGCGAGAGAGAGAAAGAGCGAGAGAGAGACGCGAGACGAGGGAGAGAATCGAGCGGAGAGAGAGAGACGATGAGCGAGAGAGGAGAGGGAGAGAGTCTAGAGACGAGAGAGAGAGAGCGAGAGAGAGAGAGAAAGAGAGCAGCCGAAGCAGAGAAGAGAAGAGGAGAGAGCGAGAGCAGCGCGTAGGAGAGAGAGAGAGAGCGAGAAAGGAGAGAGAGAGCAAGAGAGAGAGAGAGAGAAGGAGCGAGCGAGAGAACGAAAGAAAAAGAGAAGCACGAACGGAAAGGCCACGAGGAGAACAGAGAAGAGGCGAGAGAGGCCGTGTGTGTGTGTGAGTGTGTGTGTGTTTGCCTGAGTGGACATGACTGGCAACTGAGGACTGACGGGCACCTGCGCAGTGCCTGCGTGATGGTGAGTGAGTGAGGGGGTGTGAAGTTGTGAGGTGAGAGATCAGCGGAGAGACGAGAGAGACAGACGAGAGAGAGAGCAGGAGCAAGACGAAGAGACGAGAGAGGCGAGAGAGAGAGAGCTAGAAGAAGCAGAGTAACGAAGCAGAGAGAGCAGAGCGAGCGAGAGAGAGACGCAGAGAGAGAGAAGCGCAGAGCCGCGAAGCGCGCGCAGCGAGAGCGGCGCTCTCTAGCTTCCCGCCGCACAAGCGACCTCCATCCCTCTCCCCCCACCCCCTCTCCCTCCCTCTCTCTCTCTCTCTCCTCTCTTCATATATATATATATATTATATATACTATATATATCATCGCTCCATCTTGTCCAATCTTGTCCATCTGTCCATTAACCATTATCATCTATCTATTATCTGTAATATCCTAATCTCTTTATACTATCTCTCTCTCTCTCTCTCTCTCTCTTCTCTCTCCTCTCTCTCTCTTCTCTCTCTCTCACTCTCTTCTCTCTCTTCTCATTTCTCTGTCTATATATATATATATATATGTGTGTGTGTGATGTGTGTGTGTGTGTGTGTGTGTGTGTATGTGTGTGTGTGTGTGTGTGGTGGTGTGTGTGTGTGTGTGTGTGTCCATTGTTCTGTGTATATATAATTTTTTTTTACGCACATATACTCCAACGAGCTCGCACACACACACACTCACTCTCACACTCACTAACTCACTCACATACACACACACACTCACACACAATCAACTCACTCACAACATTACATCCACACAACACAATTCTCTCACTATACACACTAACACACGCTACATCACACAAACACACACACCTCACACACTCTCCACATCACACACACACACACACACACACACACACAAAACACACACAACAACTCACATTATACTTTATATGAGTTTGGCTAAAAATCCGCGCGCATGGTTTGTGCCCACCTACCCCCCGCCCTCTCTCTTCTCTCCTTCTCTCTCTCTCTCCTCATCTCTCTCCTCTCTCTCTCTTTCACCTCACAACACCCGCCCCCCGCGCACGCACTTCCCCTAAAAACCGTATACTATCAAGCTCCTCCATTATTCTTTTTCAAAGCATTTATCTTTTTTCTCTCATATGAAGCTTTCAAAGGGTCTTCGATAAAGTATTGCGAAAAGAACCTCGAGAAGATGAATGGGTTGTCTTGCAGGATATTTCACACCGCACGCATCTTCTCTGTCAGCACCCCCCGCCGTCTTCGTGACCACGCGCAACGCTGCAATGCCGTTGATGCTCCAGCAACTTTCGCCCTCGAACCTCCCCTACTTTACCTTGCAGAAACAACGCCTTCAGTCCCCCTTCTCTGACCAGGTTGTTCCATACTGGTGGATTATTGTCTTTTTCTTGTGTTCCTTAGAAGACTACGTTGCTCTCCAATTCTTTCTAGTACGTTATCATTGCTTATTTTGATTGTCCATGATATCCGCAACAAGCCCGTTCTCCATAACACATCTCCCTTAGATTTCGCTTGTCTGTCGCTTCTGTTCTCTTCCGCACGATTCGCTGCCCTACAGTGAGACTGACCATGCCTAACACGGAATGAATCGCTTCCTTGTTTTGATTGGCAGGTTATTGTTCGTTAGCAGGGTTTTTTTTTTTTTCTGCGAATGCCCTTCTAGCCTTAGCTATTCTATTTTGAACTTCGTGGTCAACCTACAGTCCGTCGCTATTGTACTCAAAGCGTGTCACTTATTCTATATCTTGGTTATCTAATTTTATTACGCATCGTGGTGTTTCTTTCTTCGTACTGAAGGTTAAGACTGGTTTTCTCTATAGCCATTGTTAAGCCACACTTTTCACTTTCAATCTTTACTAAAATTTCTTATCGCCTCTTTTCCCGCTATTGAGGGGTAAGGTTGTCTGCATTTCTTCCGTGCTGTGTAATTGCTTACGGCCATTAAAAACTGAAATGGATTTTTTCTAGCATTATCTTCTCTGAAATAGTAGAGTGGAAAGAGCTGGCGGACAGACACAAACTTATCGGACACCTTGTTTTATTTGAACCCAGTCAGTTAGATCTCCATTTACTGAAATGGCAGCCCCTTAATTCCAATACTAGTTGGTTTTAATTATATAAAAATTTAATAAAAATATTTTATATACTAATTAATTTTTTTAATTTTAAATAAAAATTTTTTTAATTTAAATAAATTTATAAAATATAATTTTATAAAAAATATATAATTATATAAAAAAAATTTTTTTTATTTAAATAAAAAATAAAATTAAATTATTTTTATAAATAAAAATAAATAATTTAAAAATATTTAAAATTTTTAAAACTTTTTTTTTAAATTTTTAAAAAATTAATAAAACAAAAAAATATAATTATAATATTTTATAATTATATTATAGTATTAAATTAAAAAATTAATTTAAAAAATTTTTTAAAAAATAAATATTTTTAAATATAAATCATTATTTTTTTTAAAAAATAAAAAATAATAAATTAATTATTTAAATAAATAATAATTAAAAATTTAAATTATAAAAATAAGTAATTTAAAAGACTTATCTAAAAAATTTATTTAATTTTAAAAAATTAAATAATTTAAAAAAAAAAAAGTTATCAATTTAAATATAAATAAAAAAATAAAAAGCCTTTATAAATATTTTAATAAAAAGCCTGTCTTTTCCGTCAGCCTTCAGAGCTATGAGATTTTCTACTATTTCTTGATGCTTGACTCTGCCAAAGGCTTTTTTCATAATCAAACATACAAGATCCATGCAAAAAGGTTATTTCTGCATTTGAACATTCGTATAACAAAGATAGCGTTTCTTGTGCCTTCTCCTTCGCTGAAAACGAATTGTTTCTTCGTCCTCATTTCGGTGGTGATCTTGGCCTATCACTCTTGTGT
>NC_061852.1:21999537-22012037 GCF_019202785.1 Penaeus chinensis | reverse complement strand
GTAGAAAGAAAAAAAAAAAAAACTCGTCTGCGTGTTTTCTGTTTGGCATCGCGTAGGATGAGGGCTAGTTTGAAACTGAGAACTGAGAGCAGCTCCTATAATATACATTATGGGAACCACCCTAACTGGCACACGGCAACGAGCAAGGGACTTGGGGGATGTCGGGGTAGATAATGCACGAGCTTAAACTGATGTAACTGACAAGGCGTAAACGATCAGAAGGGAACTGCGAAAGGAAACTTAGCCTACATATTTTGGAGGCTCTGTTGGAAGAAGTCTGTTGTCAAAGCACCAGCATGGGGTATTAGGAAGTGGTACATATGGAGAAAGGAGGACTGGAAAGTAGTCACTGTAGAGAAAGTAGTATAGAACTGACTAATGGAAATCTAAATGGAGAGAAGGGGAGCACAGAGAGAGGTCAAAAGATCGCGTGCGCATGTCGAAGTGTGTGGGGCAATCCGAATTAAGAATAACAAGGTCAGTTGTGGAGAGGAAGCGCTCGAGATCGACCACAGGAGGTAGTGATGGAACTGCCTCAAAGGGTGTGGCGGCAATTGAAATCACCAACTACGAGGAAAGATGGCTGGAGTTGAGAAATTAGACTTTCAAAGGCAACAAAGTCAGTGGGGTGGAATGGGGAGAAGTAGACTGAAATAACTGTAATCCAGCGGTGAAGAAAGATGCGAATAACTGTGCAATGGACAGTTGTTTGAAAGGGAGGTATAACGTAAGGTATTATCTGATGGATAAGTATAGACGAGGTAATTGGGAATTGGTGTATGAGGATGTGTAAGAAGTCTCTTGGCGGCAGATAATGGATGGGTTAAGACAGGATATGACGAAGGTCAGTTCTGTAAGACCGGAAATCGAAAATATTCCAATGTAGGAGAGCTATTCCATGGTTGATCTACGAGTGATGACGGTTACAGTGCGTGCTGGAGAGTTTGACGGGGGAGCTAGGGGTGAGATAAGGAATGAGGGGGGGGAGGTGGTGTAGTATCAGGAGGGTATCAGATGTGGAGGATCTAGGGAAGGGCATAGATGTGACACAGTTGTGTCCAGAAGGGTTAATGGTTAATGGTTAAAAGCAAATAAATGTGCTAGACATCTAAGGTCATGTAGCACTATAGTAAATGGTAGTGAAGGGTGGTTGAGTTAGTGATTAGTTGTCAAAGCTGGGCAAAGGAATTGACGAGTAAATGGGTTAAGGTCGGGTAAGGTAATGTATAGGGGTTAGAGCAAGTGAAGGATGTATATGCATTTGAGGAATGAAAACAGGTTGTCAAAGCAGAAAGTGTGAGAAGCTGTGGGAGGGATCACGAAAAATCGGTCCCATTTGGCTGGGCTAAATAGATTATTTAAGAATTTTGTAGAGATGGGGGTAGTAGAAGGACGGGGGCATGTGGAAGAGGGAGTTGTGTTGAGGGAGGTAGTGTTATGGGGAGGTGGACATAAGGGAGGATGGGGTAGTTGATGAAGAAGGTTGTGGGGGTATAGTTGTTGAAGTTGAGCATGTTGGGAGTAGAAATGTCTCCTGGGGTGTTGATTAGGGTGGATACTGTACTAGTCGGCATTGAGGAGGGGGTATTAGTTGTAGTGTTCAGAGCCGTGGTCAAAGGAGAGCCTGGGGTCAGGGAATCGGGCGAGTTTGAATTGGTGGAGCTATTTGATGAAGAGGCAAGCCTCATTGCCTCTAATAATGGTATGGTTAATGGTTAATGGTTATTCATTGTTGGCCATGATAAGCCTGGAGTATGTTGGGGAGAGAAACGGTCCACCCCTCAGGGTCGCTTGAGGGGTAAGGGCTAGACAACTAAAGCAGGGGAATACCGTGCCCATGGCTCCCTCAGGCCGTTCGGGACTGGCACAAAGTCAGCCTTTCATCCTTTCAGCACGGTTCTCACACCTTAGGAAGTGGATAGTAGAAGAGGTTGGTGAACAGAAACGAAAAAGTAGGAGGGGGAAAAAAAGACCATGCAAAATTTGTCGAGTCGAAGGCTGAGTCCCAAGGTTGAGGAGTTCCCCAGCATTGGGTCCCAGTCTCCGCCTCCTAAGCCCCCCCACGACAACAACGGGCAAGGGATTGGGGGGGGGTGTCCAGGAGGGAGTGGGAGGGGTAGTGGGGATGGTTAAAAGCATAGGTTGGGGGTTAACGTAAGTGGAGCTGTAGTGAAACTGATGTAACTGATGTGTTGGGAGGGAGTAAGAGGAAGGGGTGTAGGGGGGATATGAGTAGGAGGATGGATATCGGCAGTCACTTTGAGTGTGGAGAGAGCGGGAGTTGTAAAAATGGAGGCTATGTCAATTTGGGACTCGGGCAGATAGTTTTGAATATCTTCAAGAATTTCTGTAATGGATTTGGTTGGGGAGTTTAAAGAGACGAAGGTTTTCTTATGAGAGGGGAAAGAGGAGACTGGTATCTGAAGAGTAGAGGTAAAGGTAGGTGAAGGCGAGTATGTGGTAGTAGAAGGGGTGCAACGTTTAGTTTCTCTACCGCGGGTAGTGCGAGGAGAGAGGAGGGGGTGTTCGGGCTGCACTATTGATCAGAGACTTGGTCTCGCCGAATGAGACCAAGTCTGAATTTGAGAGTTGCCATCTCAGACGAAAAATCGGTCCCATTCAGCTGGGCTAAAGAGTATTTAAGATACTTTTAGAGATGGGGGTGGTAGAAGGACGGGGACATGTGGAAGAGGGAGTAGGGTTTCGAATAGGTGGACAATATGGTCGTAACGTAGTAATAAGGCAGGATGGGGTTATTTGATGTAGATGGTTGAGAGTAATTGTAGCAGTGTTCAGAGCAGTGGACAAAGGAGAGCCTGGGATCAGAACAGGGCGAGTCGGTGGGGATATTTGATAAAGGAGCAAAGCCTCATTGCCCCTGATAAAGGAGTAGTGAGGAAAAGCAGTGGTACAAGTTGCTGTAAATCTCTAACAGCATAGTGTACGGATTTGAAAGCGGTACACTGCATGAGTAGTAAAGGTGGTGGAGATTGTGACACGAGATAGGAATGTGCAAGGCGAGTGTGGCCAATGTGTAACCAGACAAGAGCAGTTTCCCGGCATCTATTCTGATGGAATGGGATTGGCTAAGGGGAGATGGAAGATTTTGTAGTATGTAGTTTACTGGTGGCAAGGCTAGACCAGAAAGACTGCCAGCAAGTAGAGGAAGGTTTTGAAGCAAGAGTAATAGTCAGAGGCTGGTATGGGAAATTCAGGGTTGATGGGGTGCATGGAGACAAAAGAGCGAATACAGAAAGTACAAAGCCAAGGTATAAAAAGGAAGGAACAAGATGATGAAGGAGTGAATGGAAGAGAAGAGCATCCAAGTGGACATAAAGGCAATTGAAATTATAAAAATGTACTGTGTAAAGTGTTCAGCTGCATCTGGAGCTTATGAACTACCCCAGCACATGCATTTTGCTGGATTACACAAATGGTAACCACCATGCTCATTTAAGCCAGCAGGTACTGCTTGACCCTGGCAAATTAGATTTTGGTTTGTTTGTCACAACAACCCTGGTAATTAACTATCATTTTAAAAGGCATGATTCACAAAGCTTGTAGATGTACAGCTTTGTCAAGAGAACAAGTTATGACCCCATTCAATGGTCTAGAACTAGTCCATAATTAAATGACAAGTATAATGAAATTTCACTAATCTAGGCATTTAGGAGAACATTCAAACTGTACTTCACAGTTCATACACATTTCATAGACTTGGTACTATTTACATAATACATCTAGCATTCAACATCACCTTATTCACAACTTCATAAATAATAAAGATGTTAATATTCTAGAGAAACTGACAGGAAAAATGAGAATTTGTTGTAATTCACTACTTTATTTCAAATTATGGGTTCTCGAAGTCAACAGTCAAGAAACATTCATGGTTATCCACACATAATTAAACTTAAAAATATAATGCAAAACTTAAAATCAACCAATTTTCTTTTTCTTACAATATTAAAAGCATGGTAAAGAACACAACTATCAAAATTCTCAAGTTTATTTAGAACCTCAGCTTCTGGAAAAGCCAGCGATTCCTGCCAGTCTTGTACCTGAAAAGATGAATGGGGGCAATTAATAATAATAATAATAATATTAATAATATAAAAATAATAATAAACAAAAAAAACATTTTTTGTATAATCCAGCCTTGGACTGTAATGAATATGAAGACACGAGAAATTCTAAAAATATAACATTCCATATTTTGAATGAGAATTTGGCTTATTTAAACCCCTTCAGTAGTCCAGGTGACATGACATGAAAAATAATTGTCTCGAGGTGATGAGAGCAGGTCATGGAAAAATTTGGCTGAGAGCCAGGGTGACAAACATGTCATTATAAGAATTTTGTCTGAAGGCCAGGATGATGAGAATGAATCACCAACAAGTGCACAAAGCTTTTGGAGGATGATTAGGCTGAGCATTTAGGATGGGGATATTGCATTATTCCTATCAGCAAACAAGTATGGAACGTATCATCTGTGAGCTATGAAAATTAGATAAATTTTAAAATGAACATACAACAATGTTACTTATTATTGCACTGCATCATTGACTACCTAGAGATGCTATTGTCTGTGCAAAAGGAAAACAGTCTTTTTCCAGCTCTATACAGCATATCAAATGACAAGACATTGGAAAATGGCAAAAAATGCTTATACATAAAAAAAAAAAAAAAAAAAAAAAAAAAAAAAAATAATGTCACAGAAATCTAGATGTGTGCTCATGACACTGGCCATTCAAAGTAAGCCTAATGCCCAGACTTTTGGGCTATTTGCTGGCACTATGCTGACCCAATAAAATATAAAACAAGGGATCAAACTAAATTTACTGCCTTTACTAAATAAACTTTACTAAACTTTAAATATATGCCCCAAACCAATTAGGATGTAGGCTTACCTTTCTTCGAGCTGAGCCTTGACAACCTGGCGCAGCTTCTGCCTTCGGCCAGGATCCTTGAGGACCTCCTTGTTCACCTTATCCTTATTAAAGACGATATCTGTGGTGGTGTAGCGGGTGGGCATCATGTGCTTCAGGTTGACAATCTGGGAAAAAATATAGTACTTTAGTTACTATGATAACCTACAGGAGTTCAACTTTCAACAGTTTCAGTAGACTGGTAATGTAAACAATAGATTTTGGGTTAACCCCTACAATCCTGCACAAATCTCTGGGGAGGGTGGTTAGAAGGGGCTTTTTCATTTTTTCCATCAATAAACCAATGTGGAATGTTGTCCATAAGCCATGACAGGAAGAGTGCCGGCTCTAGGGAGGACACTATTTCCATTCTCATGTAAATATGTAAATTAAAGGCATTTTGTGCTGAAAATTAGTATTATAGTTAACCCCTTTGATCCAGGTGACATGACCATCACATCATGAAAAAGCGAGTATAGGCCGGGCGATGCGAACCTGCTCTAAAAATGTTTTGGCTGAAGACCGGGGTGACAAGATGGACTTGCCACATGTGCACAGTTCTCTTGGGAGGATTATTAGACTCGTTTAGCAATTTCACATTATTCCCATCAATGTACAAGTGTGGAATGTAATGTCCATGAGCCATGACTGGAAGAGTGCTGGCTCCGTGGAGAACTCCATTTCCATGATTAGCATTTCTGTGACCAGCAACATGAGTTGTATGACAGAACTGCATAATATCCCCCCAAAAATTTAAATGTCAAATTACTAAATGCTACACATCTTTGTTTGGCACCAAGTTGTAGACTACCTGGAGAGAGAGAGAGTCTGTGCAAAGAAAACAGTATTACCCATCTGAATAATGCAAATTAAATCACAATGTGGGCATTGGAAAATGGCAGAAAAGCTGAACACACTTATACATACAAAGAGGATATAATATTGCAAATAGGTGGTATAGAGCCTTGTAACTGCACACATGTTCGCGTGCGCCCAGCCTACACGCTGCACACCCAACAGTGTGGCCGTTCACATCAGCCCAATGCCTGGATTTTTGGCAATGTGATGGTTATTATGCAACCAGATTTAAACACATACTTGCTGGGCCACGCCTATAGCCGTCATAAGAAACTGACTCATTAGATACTAGAGCAAGTCAAATGGAAAGTTTCACTACATGTAGCGGACTCCCGGGCCAAACAGCATGACAGATGCCAGAAATCACCGAAGTCAGTGATGCCTAAAGATTTTTTATACCATCATTGATGGACTAAATTTTAAGAATATTTGTACATTTTAGCAGGAAACCCTTTAATGACAGGAATGAAGTCACTTCTAAATTCAATCTCAAATTCTGAATTTCAATATACCTGCTGATGTTAATACTCAAGTAACATAGAACCATTTTCCTTACCCTGATGAAAGGCTTGAGTGTAGACCTGCGGGCAATCTTGCTCTTGCTCATAGACTTCTTGACTCTACGAGGGTATCGGTCAATGCCAACAACCAGGGCATGTTCGAAGGGTCGGTCACGGGTACCCTCCTCGTTGGTCTTGACCACAATGCCCTTCTTGCCGGTGTGACGGCCACCGAGCATGATCACCACGCGGCCAGGCTTGAAGATCTTCACCATTGTGCTGGAAGGTTATTCATTTAATTAGTAAAGGGGTTATATCAAAAAAATATATTATGGTATAGTGTAGGCTAGAACAACCATTAAAATTCATTGCTTTTCCCCTAGCTGTAACATTCTAATTCCGGCAATTCCTTTTACAGAAAACGATTGCAACACAAGCCATTGCCCAATGTGTGAACACTGCAGGAGTTCCTATTTCTGCTGCAAGGTCAAATTACATGATATTACACAAGGTGTTTCTGCTAGTTCAATCAAGCTTTGCAAACAATTTACAATAAAAATGTATTTCAATGATCAAAAGAAGCCTTTCTACATTAAGGTATTTGTTACCAAGAGCGACGCATCTCGCGAGATGAAGTCTAAAAACCATGTTATCATGCGAATAAAATTCTGAGCCTAACCTTCCTACATTCTATTTATTCCCTAGCCAGAAGGGGAAGCCCCTGTACCCCCATTTTATTAGCATGCCAAATTAAGAGAAAACGCAACATTAAGAACTCTAGCTGTGTGAGGGTGTTGTGGACTATAGTGAGAGGTAACATGAAGCCAATATTTTGCCACATGTGCACAGGTGTGGAATTCTATAACTTTGCTGTATCATAGTACCGAATGAGTCGCTATATTGTTTAATGCAGGGGGCTGCTGCTTCCAATCCCTACCCAGGAAAAGAAAGATCCTCCATATATTCTCCACGTATTCATAGCAAGAGATAGCGTCGGACAGACTTGGCATCAGGGACACCTGCATGTTGGTCATGCACTCTACCTTGGGCTCAGAGCACATGGTCAAAATCTACTGCAGTTGTACTTTAAAATCATTTTCTCCTCTCACTACAAGCTTTTCTAAATTGTAAATTTCTTATAATTTACAGCCATGGCTTTACTCTCGGGTATAATATAACGTGCAGCTTCGGTTCTCCTACAGAACACCAATGTAATTATTTAGAGCCTGAACGAGCATTTCACCCACCACCTTTTACTTATAGATTCTTTCACACAAATTGACTGGTAGTGAACAACCTGCTGGGAACTTCCACTCAGAAGCAAGGCTGTAAATGCTTCTACCGACTCGTCCTTCAACGTGTTTTGAAGGATCTTTTACAAACTTCTGGAATGCTCATTATCAGGCCAAATATGTGACATGACCAATACTATCGCCAGTTAAAGTAACACGTGCAAATAAACGCAATAGAACATTTAAGAAAAATAATTTCGTTTTGTGATTGGTTTACTCCCTAAAATTTATGGAATGAAGATGTAAAGATTCCAAACAGGTTTTAAGTTTTCACAAGACCATAATTATGTGATATCCAACCATTAAATGCAAATTTCTAAATATTAATCAAGCACGAAGCGGTATCGAAATAATTCTAAAAAGGTATTTGCGATTCACTAGCATGTTTCACGCCGCATGAAGAATCATTCGAGAATAAGTACATTTCAGTTTAACGCGAACAATTGAGATATTATAAAGAATCACTCTTTCTAATGCTGTGTGGATGCCTTACGTTGAAACTGTCAGGGGAGCTTAAATAAACGTGGTGCGGATATCACAACATGCTTTTGTTTACATTTGCACTCCCATGGCCGCCTTTCATATCTGGACTTTTTCCCAATTTATCAAACAAGACTCGAAATCTTCGTCGTCTATCCACACACTATCCTACAGTTCAGCTTTATATCAACCTGATTTGCAGAAGAGAACGTCAGATGATGCTCGACTGAAAGGATATTCCTCGATATATTAAATCTTTGCGCAACACAGTATATTGAGACTCACACGGACTCTAGGCGAAAAGAAAAGGAAGAAATACCGACTTGGCAACCTTGACTAACACGATGGTTCCTTTTCGATATTTTACGTCTGAGGTTTCGACATCTCTTAAAAATACTTGGGGGTTTCAGTTGTTGAAGTTTGTTCAGATATACTTTCTTATTTATATGTATACGCTTTGTAAGAAGGAAAAATATGAATGTAACTTTTGATGGGATAATACAAACTGCAGAACCGTCTTTACTTATTACTGCTCTTATCATCGTAATTTTCCATGTGTTTCTGCTAATATATGTTTTAAAACATTACCCTCAACCACAATATAAATGTTGTAATTAAAAGTACAAATCCTGATATGAAAATAAGATAAATGGGTGCATTACATCACATTTCTTCATCCTTAACAAGAAAAATTATATATTCCATTTCGAGTTCATCTTAATGAACCTATGGCCCCTAAATTGCAGATTATATTTAATAGAACCAACAAAAAAGCTAAAAAAGTTTAATAAATCTACTAAAATTTGTATTGCTATTCTTCAGAACCCCAGCTGTTTCCTATACCTTCAAGAGAGACAAATGTAAACAAAGTGTGAATGAAAAACTACGTTCATTCAACCTTGAAGTCTTCTCTTGATAACTTTTCTTCCGTTTAGTTTGTGGATTTCCTTTATTTTCAACATTTTGACTCTCTTAGATTGATAGACGGAGGTAAACGTTTATTGCTTCACTATTTATTGTGCATAATAAGTATCATTTTGTGTGTGAAAGAAGAAGAAGTGGGCGTGTTATGTCTTTTTTTCCGTTTCCATTTATAAAGTCTAGAATTGCAGAAGTGTCAGTAGCAAAGGGTAATGCATTTACTGTTAGATATACCCGTAATATTTTTATACAAGTTAGATTGATTCTGTTATCAGATTTCCTACTCCCTCGTCAAAACTAGCAACTTATACCATAGTAGTACTTAATAACATAGTTTCAGATTTGCCGTGAAGATAAATGCTATTTACCTTATCAATGATCTCTTAGTAATGTGCCATTTTGAAGCCATTAAAGTAGTTTTTTCTTATTAGTCTCTTAGAACAGTATTTCCCATGGTTAATCATCATGATATGGATGCACTGAGCTAGGGCAAATTGATGGTGATATTCGTGTCGAGAGCAAAAATTGTAGTTGTTAGTACAAGGAATAAGTTGCACACATAAACACCCATGCCACTCACAGCAGAAGTCCACTTTTTGAAGCAATCATGGCCCAGTTTTCTAAGTTTCATTAAGGCAGTTATGTTTATACATCAGAAAATGCATAGGATATATTTCATTCCCACCCACTCTGAATTGTGTTACACTTTACAGTGAGATCTTTGATGTACTCCAACCAACATTCCCCTTTTCTGGTTGAAATTGAGGCAATAAGTATAACAGTAATAAGAAAGAAAGGAGTAATGAAGAGCTCTAGAATTTGTATTTTGTTTGTAAATATAATTTGTTGGATCACTACTCTGCAAGATGTATTCTTTATTGCTAATGCAATGTGAATGTATGAATTTACTATAAATCCAGTTATCAGAATTATACAAATAATTGATAATTATTAAGGAAGGCTAGTAATTGATGTATTTACTTTTTATTGAAAATTATCACTGGCAGTTCATGTGCATGAGTGATACTTAGAGGCTTTCCTTATTCCTGCTGATAACAAGCAGTCTTTGTCCTGATACCATGGTTTCTGCCCATATTTATGTTACTGTTGGAAAGAAGGAAATAATGATTGTATGTATAATTTCTTAATGAAATATTCTGTATTTACGTTTGTGTGTGTACATCACCAGTAGTCTATCATTATCTGTGATCAGATAACAAGCTAACCTCATCCTCACTATCTTGAGTGATACCAGATAATTTTCAGTAATGCCAATTGGCATCTTATTAGCCTTCTAGAAATCATCTTTAAAAGTTGCTTTAAATTAGAATATGTTAAGGCAGTATTGAACATAGGTTTTATGACTTTGGTCTGAAATATCTCTGAATCAAGTGATCTAGAATCTTTAATTATTATTGAGGCTGTCACCAGTATTACCTTTGGTATATCTGTGCTGATTTTTCCTCTCGCTGGTTATGCCTTTGTGTACTCTGCTTTCATAATGTGGGTCTTTTTTTGTTATTTCATATAAATATTTGTCTCATATTTTTTATGTTAAAGATTGCAGTAGTATAGTTAAAGATCTGTGCCCTAAACAAGGAACAACAACAGCAAAAAACAATTAAGTGTTGAAGTTGTTCTGATCTGCAGTTTCTTTGAAATACTTTCTGACATCCCTTGCTATCAGAGCAAAGGTTGTCAGATAGTAAGAGAAATGCAGGCCTTCCTTTTATGATATGTTGTTGGTTATGCAGCCTATTCGTATTGTTTTATATATTTTGTCAATCAGAAGTATAGTAAGTGTAGCACATATGAGACATTTGCATCTTCACTGTTGTATCCCATGCTAATGTTTGGCTTAATCATGCACATAGAAAGTGATCTGGTCTATTGATTATAATTATATTAATTTCATGTCACTGTGGGATAGATATTTTTGCATGATTTTTGTTTTGTTTTTGTCTTGTGTTAACTCTGTCTCTTTCTCCCACTCTGTCCCATCAGTGGCCACATACCGATTGCAGCTGGGCGAAACATGCCCCACTAGATTTTTTATATCAGGACTTTTTATACTTTTGTTTTACCTTATTTTATTAGCTACTCTTACTTTTATGATATATATTAAGGATCCTTTTCTGTATTGATTCAAATATAGTCTTCAAGTAATATATGTCACAGAGGATATCTCAGAAAAGTCACATGCCCTATGCTCTACACTTTTCCTCCTTGAAAAAAATAATAATAATAAGTATATAAGTTAAGAAGTTGTGTCCAAATGTCCTTATCCCCCTCAACTAACCCTTATTCACTTTAATTTGCTGTCTGGCCATTGATAATTTAGGTAAGGCAGACTGAATATTAATTGTACTGGGGCATAGGATGATGGTATAACCCTTTCTTGTTTTTCTGTTTGATTAGGTGGGATGACTGAGAGGGAGGTATCAGTCACAGTACTGTTCTTTGCTGGAGCACGTGAACTCGCTGGCATAGAGCGTGCTACTCTAACCTTGACAGCGACAACAACCCCAGAGCAACTCCTGTCACAGGTTGTCCGGTCCTTTGGGGAGCTAGAGAAGATCCGAAGGAGTGTTATCATATCGCTCAACCAGGAGTACTGTGCACCCGGTCAGGACCTTGCACTTTCAACAGGAGACGAAGTGGCAATCATCCCTCCAATCAGCGGAGGTAAAAAGCACATGGATGACCCCCACTCAATAATTATAATTCTTTTATTCTTTCCTTAAATTTGCTTACAAATAAGGTTGCTGCTGAAAAAAAGAATGCTTCAGTGAAGGCCTGTGCATTCAACTATGCCATTTTCCCATTTACTGCAGAGATGATTTTTTTTATAGTTCACAATATGGGTTGGTAGTAAGGTCTCTCCTGCCCTACATGGTGGACTAATTTGTCTCTGAATTCTGACTCTTGGTTTTTCAATATTTTTCTTTGTGTGTCTATGTTGTCATGCATATGTAGATTTGAATTCACATTTGAAATATCCATGGAGAAAATTAGAACCCTGAGATCAAAATGTCTAAAAGTATGTGTAAGACTACTAGGGGAACAGGGAAGTCAGGCCGGGTTGTATGCAGATCATGAAGTCTCCCACTGCAATTGGACTGCCATGGAAAGTTGGCAGTAATGAAGTCAGCAATATATAGTTCAAGGAAATAAACATAATAAAGACAATAAATTGTTTTTGGAAGAAAAATGGTTAATGAGATCATTTATTATGAGAAATAAGCCAAATTATACACCTCCCTATTGCATTACTAGTTTAGTTATTTATAAGTTAGGTATTGTGCACATGGGTCTTTGATAGCCATTTTTATGTACTGCATATGAATATTGAAAATTGATTCAGAATTTATTTCAGAATCTTGCTTGAGATATATTTAGTGATAATACACCTTTTTTATTTTGTGCAGGCTTCTTACAATGACATACCTCTTCCTACAGGCTAGATATCTTACTATGGATCACGTAAAACTGACCCAGGAAGTGCTTTCCGTTGATGAGGT
>NC_061852.1:21987037-21989537 GCF_019202785.1 Penaeus chinensis | reverse complement strand
CCTTAAATTTGTGGATTTTTTTTCTGGTGCCATTAATAATATTATTATAATTTATGTTATAATGAGTATAATGTTATTAAAGTACTAATAACAGTTAAAAACTAAAACAAATCTTCAGAAAAGAGTAAGCAAGTGAGATAGGTAGAACTATTGACTGACTCCTTAGTGATTAAGTACTTGTGGAGCTATCTAAATGTAAGGACAATTAATTAATTCAAATTACTATGTATATGGTATGTATGTCATACCATCCCAACACAAAGGGTTAACTCATATGTAAAACAAACAAGGAAATCATACTTACTGAAGGTAACTGAAAGTGAATGATAAAAACTAATCAATATTTAATATAAGTGTCAAACAAAAGATGATGGACATATAAACAGTATCAGTGCTGACTCTTGGAAATTATAAGAAAATGAATGTAGGGAATTAGCCATGGAACTTTTACAAAGCAACCATCTTGCCTTCATTTTTTACAGTGAAATGTTGATCTAAAGAATGATTTACTTTTTTCACAAAAATAAAAATGATACAAAAACAAGGCCGGCAGCCACAAAAATACAGTGCTCAAATTTTTATGTGTAGTCACTGCTTTATCATTTCATTTCTCACAGTTGTACTAACCACAAACTGAAATTGTTGAACTCATGTTCACATAAGATTTAAGATAAAGGTCTACTATTGGATATAATAAATGCATTTTTTTGTGTGTGTCACACTGATATCATTATATCTCCTATAAGTTTTTTATATGATGTCTCATAGATGTCATTATTTTATTGGAAATAAAGTCACTGGGTATATTATGGTAGCTAGAATGACCTTAGTAGTTAGTGTGGTATAGATGTTCAAATGATAAATGAATCACCGTATTATGTCTCGCAGATTTAATTGTGTAGCATTTCACACATTTTATTTTGTGTTTCTCTAATTTCATTTCAGTTCTTGTTGAATCATATTCAAGTCATGTATCATAGATGTGATCTCACTTTTTTCAGGAGCATTGGATGACAATGACAACACATGTTCACAACCTGTGAAAAAAATCAAAACAGAACTTTCTGATGAAGCAAAGTCATTGGAACATTGCAATCAGGACCAAGACTCAAGCTGCAATACAAGCAAAGTAAAGTGTGAACCAGAAAACCATGAAAGTGAGAGGAAAATTGATCCATCTTATGTACAGATTGTTGTCCCCAAGAAAGAAGTGAGTGAAATTATTTGTCACATTCTTTTGTGTGTGTCAGTGATTTTTGTTTCCATTCTGGTAGTTTTACACCAGAAGTAAGAAGTATGTCTTTCTCCTCTACAAAATATGCACCAGTTTCTTTCGAATAGATTCTCAAAAAACTTTTTTTTCCATGGAAATGATATTATGAAACTACTACTGATATGTTCACATATTTATTGATGGTTTTATCAGTACTGTTGAATAATACGCTGTTTTCTGGAATAATTTTTCCTCAGCTGGATCGAAGAATTGCAGCCTTTCAACAACGCAAACGCCAGGAACTGGATGTCTTAAATGTACAAGAATTTTGCACATTGTCAGGAGGTGCCTCAACTATGAGTTCTTGCGCTCGAACTTCAGCTGTTGTTCTTAGGTCAAAGGATTCTAATAGTCATTTGAAGTGTAAGGACAAAGAGTTCCGTTGCTTGTTTTGTGTGTTATCAAGCTTTCAGTTACATTTTCTTGTTGATTACTTCTTGCCTTAAAATGGGATAGCTTTGGATGACTTTTGACAATTTGTTAAAATACCTTTATATTATTGGAATTTTCGCACATGCACGCGCGCGCGCGCACACACACACACACACACACACACACACACACACACACACACACACACACACACACACACACACACACACACACACACACACACACACACACACACAGAGATAGAGAGATAGAGAGATAGAGAGATAGAGAGATAGAGAGATAGAGAGATAGAGAGATAGAGAGATAGAGAGATAGAGAGATAGAGAGATAGAGATAGAGATAGAGATAGAGATAGAGATAGAGATAGAGATAGAGATAGAGATAGAGATAGAGATAGAGATAGAGATAGAGATAGAGATAGAGATAGAGAGAGAGAGAGAGAGAGAGAGAGAGAGAGAGAGAGAGAGAGAGAGAGAGAGAGAGAGAGAGAGAGAGAGAGAGAGAGAGAGAGAGAGAGAGAGAGAGAGAGAGAGAGAGAGAGAGAGAGAGAGAGAGAGAGAGAGAGAGAGAGAGAGAGAGAGAGAGAGAGAGAGAGAGAGAGAGAGAGAGAGAGAGAGAGAGATAGATTATGAAAATATGTCCAAACACATGTTGCATTCAGTCTTTTTTACCCACAGTGACCAAAGTAGTGAATGAATGGGGTCCTCAGACTAGGGGAATTGATCCAGGCTCAAAGCCCATTGATGTGGTGCCAGTGAAGGAGGAACAAAGAGGTTTGATTTGTATTTAATCATTGGAATGACATTTATTCACATATAATATGTACAGGTAATT
>NC_061852.1:21977037-21982037 GCF_019202785.1 Penaeus chinensis | reverse complement strand
CAGCACTAAATAACAGTATTTGAATAGAGTGAGGGGAAGAGAGAGATTACAGGAGACAGGAAGAGAGAGATACAAGTCCCAAGTCCAGTGTACCCTCTTATTATGCCACTGTTACTTGTCTACTGACAGCAAGTGGCAACCTAGAGATGGCAAATATCCTACTGTGGAAACCCTAGAGCAACAAAAAACATATAATTCCATGCCAGTATGAAATTTACTTTCTGGAGGAATAAAAAAGGGCTGGTAAACATTCCTTTGCATGACTCAAAAGGACTGAGAAAGACTATGGGATCATCACTTGCAAGCCACCTGAGGAAGCTTATATCATGGTACTGAAACACCTATAAATTGCCAGAAATAAAAAAAATAGCAAAATTAAGTTTACTGGCTATCTGATTAAAGTCATTCACATTTTCATCAGTCTTCACTCTAAATCTTAACTCTACACATTATATGAGACATTCTGAGAATCTTCTATATAAATAATAAGGGCCTACAAAACTCTTTACATCAAAAAATGATTGGTATAAAATACTATCCATAACCAGTTAATCACTTTTGATTGCAATCTACACGCATTTATAATCTCATAAATATGTCTTTGTTCCAAGAAACTGAAGGGTATAGCTATATGATAAATCTTTGGAAATACAATACAACAAATAACAACCATGCAAACTGTGATTTCTTTGAATCTTGCAAATATTAAGTAAAAAGATAAAAAAAAAAAAAAAAAGGAGGAGGGGGAAAGAAGAGAAAGAAAAACTTACTGTTAAACATCAACAAAGCATATACACGTATCAAAAGAAACTTATAACCATGACAAGTTTTGGTTAACAACACAGAAGTACAAAGCCTGTACACTGTACACTTACACTCAGGCTGTTGTTCTTTGGGAAAAGGCAGAAGAGGCAAGAACCATAACTCCTTTGGATAAACGAGTAATGGCTAAGTTGGAATGACCAAGTGATTTTTGAGAGGACAGACAAGGCAACTGACTCGTTGCCAGTCCATTATCAAGGGAAAAAAAGGAATGAAAGAAATATGGCACTCCTATATAAGTTGCTTATCAAAACCTAAGATGCATATTTCTTTATCTGATACTAAGCTGATACTGTAAGAGGAAGGTGAGATGGCATTCACTACTTTAGTCAGTGTTCATTTCATGAAGAACTTCCAGTAAATGACTGCACCTAGTATGCAACATTCTAGAATAATGATAAGAATCAAAAGAATCTTGTTGTATAAGACATTACGTGACATGGCCCGGATAATCCTTTTGCTTCGGCTTAGTTCCGCATCTGTGTCTATGAGTCTGTCTCTCGTGCGCGTGAGAGTCTCCCTTTGTGTGCCCAGCTCCCCTAGGACATCTGTCCCCACTCTCTCCGTTTCCACTGCAATAGCAGTGGAACGTGCAATACTGGCTGATGTGCGTTCCAGGATGGCAGTGCCTTGTTGTACCTTTAAGGCAGAGACAGACCACATTAGTCACCTTTTATATAATATATTCTTGGTGCTAGCCACAAGAACAACTCTCTATATATAAATTAATTCTTAAGTCAAGATAGGACATGCTCACCTGTCTTCGAATTTCATTGTCAAAGTTGTCATTACTGTCAGAGTTACTGAAGAGAGCTGCTCTCGTTGCCATCTGTGAGGACCTCTCTTGCTCTAGGCGACCCTGGTACCTGCAGCAAAGCAAAAAGTATGAAAAAGGAAAAATCAAATGACTTACATTCCTTCATACATAACCAACCTTTTCATATTGTGACACCTTGCCTTAGGGAACAAAAAAAAAAAAAAAAAAAAAAAAGAAATTCATAGAGAAAAAATTCATATGGAAAAAAAATTCCACGCTAACAAAAATCTACAAAACCCCTTACCTTGTGACTTCATTTTGGTAACGTTGCACTTTATTTGCCATTGTCCCACGGAACTCAGCTGGGGCTTTTCTTGCTTCTATATCCATCTCAAGCAGGGAACCACTTGCATCATTGAGGGACCTCTCAATTTCCGACAAGATACGTTTCCTTTCTTCCTGACTCTTACATCTTCCAATGGCAAACTGAAATGAGCAGGGTAAATATTTTAGTGTTTGAACATATACATTTCAATATATTTAATTTGTCAAGCAATATTATCCACATAATTTTATAAATAAATAAAAGTCTGGAATGGCATTCCTTACTTAAATTCATAATACTCATATTTTGATACCTCTAAGTTTCAAACAAGAGTTCACACAACATTCAGATTTACATATAAAAAGTTTCAAATGAGAAACAACAATTCACAAACTGCAATCAACATTTGAGAATTCCTACCTCTAACTTGTCTGCAACTTGGTCCAGGAGAGCCTCAACCTCCTCATCCAACAATTCAAACTTGTGAGAGGACATTTTTCAAGATAACTGCAGAATCCCAAACTTCTTGTCTAAATCACTGGTGTTTTATTAAAGAATTTCTTGCTAATTCAACAGTAACACTGGAAAGAAGGAATATGTTTAATCTCACATCTATAATATATGGATTATACAAAGTGGTCTTTAATTTATATTGATCCTTTGACATCAAGGAACATGCACTGTCCACTTTTTTACAATGTGATGATTCAAGTACTTGGTCACCAAGGAGTTAACTACTTGGACTGCCTGATTCTTGTCATTTAACAAATCCTTAAATTGTGAGTAGAATTTTTATTTTATTTCTAAGAGTATTAATATCCTTATCAACATTATCATTATTGTCATCATCATCATCATTAATTTAATAATCACAATAATTGTAATTTTTTAAATTCACATAAAAAATTCAAAGGGTGGTTGTAAATGAATAAGGCAATAGGTTTAGTGATCAACTTCTGGTGATTATGTGTAATAATAATAATAATAATAATAATAATAATAATAATAATAATAATAATAATAATAATAATAATAATAATAATAATAATAATAATAATAATAATAATAATAATAATAATAATAATAATAATAAAAAAAAATAAATAAATAAATAAATAAATAAATAAATAAATAAATAAAAAATAATATAATATAATATAATATAAAATAAAATAAAATAAAATAAAATAAAATGTAGCATGTACACATGCCATTCCAGCACCTGTATATTAATTTTGAAGCAGTACAGTATTTAAGGATAATGACAAAAATAAAGAGATGCTTTACACTATCTCTTGTGTTTAGTTATTTTATCCCTTCTCAATCAACCTGCTCCCAAACAGTTACTTTGCTGTACTGACTTGACTGTTCCCTGTGAGGGATTCTGTAAGTCCCACATCAAAACTACTCTTTCTGTGTGATTTGTTTTCATAGTGATGATTATATCAACCCGATATTAGGGGAAAAAAAATCTTTTGATGAGGAATAAAATTCACATGAATAAACTGTGCCATTTATAAGAAAAAAAAAATCATGGATACTCTTTCCATTTCTAGGTAACTCTAACCCCTATAACTTTTTACAGGAGACCTATATCAAGGTTCCACAAGTGTCCTTAAAAAAAAGTGGCATGAAGTCATGTGATAGTCAGGGCCTCTACACCTACTCTTTTCTGGCATAGTCAAGCAAACTGCCACCATTTACATTTTGGCAAGATAGAGCTTAGGCTAATTCCTACTGGGGGGGAGGGGGGGTCATCATTACAATGGTATCCATGGACTACATACTTGTGGTATCTATAGACTACTACCTCTGCACAATAAACAAATAAAATGAGATGCAGCTTTTCCCTTTAAATACTTATTAGGCCTAAGAGTATGACATAAATCTTTAAACAGTATCAATATGTTGCATGATTATACAAATTTGTAGGAAAGGGCAGGTGACATTATAGTACATCTAAGGCACAGATAGGTGGAATTTTGCCTGCCTGAGAGGGTCACATCACCATCACCCTATGGCCACTATTCATGGCAGGCCTGTCAAACTCACTCACCCCAAGGGCCACATTTAACTTCAGTATACGTATGAAGGCCAGATAATCATGAGTCGACACAACAAAATGGCCATATGGTTGACATAAAAATGTAGAAGGCTATTTTGTTCATTACAAAAAAAACAATAACAGAAAAAACCTGTAAGACTGTAAATGATAATCTTGGTGGTGGGTGAAGAAAACTAAAAAAAAACTCTCCGCTCTGGCAATCAATGGCAATGCGCAGACTTTGATTGCGGGAGTTCGGTACATCAAGCCGATTCACCGCTTCGTAGCGATTTGGCACGCCGCCGTAGGGTATAGCCACACACCACATTTCGAGCAGTTTGTTATGACGTCTAGAGACGTGACCCATTGTGAAGGGGTTAAGAGACAAAGAGCTGGCTTAATTAATCATGTAAATCAGCTGACTGTAAGACTAAACTAGCAAATGAGCCACAGTCTGCAAATAGCAGTGTGGCAAGCTGCATTCAGCCCACGTGTTAAACACCACCGATCTATTAGTTAAGTCTTACATTTTTCTAATCTTTTTAACACCATTCTTATCCATCTATTGTATATATCATGTCTGCCTCTGGCCTTTTGTTGATTAGCATGGCCTCATCCTCAGCCAGTTGGTTAACAGCACCCCATCGCTATGAAGCACAGAGGCTGCAGCAAGTGTTTAATACAGTGCCATTAAGGTGTTGGACTCTACTGTGGGCCTTCCTTCAAGATCACATGATGTTACAAGAGGAGTTGGCCTGAATACAGTCAGTATCATTAAGAGAAGAGTCACGTTTTGAAAACTACTGCAGGTGTCTTGGAAACATTCACCCTGTTTCTGCATTTCTTTCTCTGAAAATAACTTTGACAATCGTTCAAAGTAATCGCAAAAAGTAGGCCACACGAACCAAATCCATTGTCCTTGAATAGCCAACCAATTTCACTTATTTGCAAAGTTCGCACCAAGACACTTAACCAAAATGAACATTTCTTCTCTCACCAACACCCTCGTCCACCTTCCAGCCCCCAGAACACCAGCAGATCATCGAAATCAT
>NC_061852.1:21962037-21964537 GCF_019202785.1 Penaeus chinensis | reverse complement strand
GACTAGGTGGTCGTTATTTATTGGCACTTCGTTCTAGCTAGGATTGGATGGTCGTTATTCCTGTGATTGCTTTGTTCTGCGAAGGACTGTTTTAGATGGTCGTTTTAAATGGACTCCCCCCCCCCCCTCTCTCTCTTTTTCACTCCCCCCCTCTCTCTCTCACTCTCCTTCTTTCTCTCTCTCTGGCTCTGTCTCTTTCTCTCTCTCTCTCTCTCTCTCTCTCTCTCTCTCTCTCTCTCTCTCTCTCTCTCTCTCTCAGTGCCCTGCCGTTCCAGTACTAAGGTAATGGCCATCATTTCATACGTGGTCGTTCTGCTAGCATCCGGCAGGTATTACTAGAAGACGACTGCACGCTGCCGCTTTGAAACAAAATGACGACCTATATGAGCAACAAAGAAAACAGAAAGAAAAAATAAAAGAGAGAGAGAGAGAGAGAGAGAGAGAGAGAGAGAGAGAGAGAGAGAGAGAGAGAGAGAGAGAGAAAGAAGACTTGGAAGGCTTCAAAAATATGGTATTCAAGTCCTTATTTGAATGTGCAAGTCACGAAATGAAATATTCATATATCGCATTGGTAATAGGCCACATCAGCCAGGAGGTGAGATAACGAATAAAGACAGGAAAACTGGGTGTTAAACCATTTCTTCTAGTATTTCAAATAAAAAAGGAAAGAAAGAAAGAGAAAAGAAAAACGAAAAGGGAGAAAAAGAAAATCTTATCTCGATCTAACCAACGCAATATGAAAATATATCTTAATATTTTCCAGGAATAAGATCCCTCATTCCCTCCCCCCCTCCCCCCCTTCGCCCTACGCCCATCCCCAAAGACATTCAGCATTACGATACAAAGGACGCCCACGGTGCATGACTCAGCAACCTTTACCGGATCTTTGCACACGGCGAGTAGGTCCGTGTGCAAACTTGTGTACAAAAGGTGAGGACCGTCGATTTGGCTAGCCTTTATTGTCCATACTTGACGCAGAGAGGAACAGCTGCTTCGAAAGGTTAACAGAAGCGCGCGTTCGGTATATATGTGTCTGTGTGTGTGTGTGTTGGTGAATTGCTTATAAGGCAACAGCACCACGTGAGTTTATTTTTGCTTGGGGAATATTCGCAAACACTCAAACGCGCGCGCACACACACACACACACACACACACACACACACACACACACACACACACACACACACACACACACACACACACACACACAAACGCACATACTCATAACATTCATCTGACACAAACAGAAGAAAAAGGATATCACCCTCAAATACGCGAACCGTGTATCGCATATCCCCCATGTAAACGAAGTCAACTCGAAAAGAGGTGCGAAAGGGCAAGTATAAACACCAAGAATTAAGCGACACGATCCGAACCTCCATCGACCGTCTCTCTTTTGTTTTGTCTTCGTGCTACAGCGGGCGATCGCATTCCCCTCGAAGCCGCCGGGGGAATCCAATCCCTCAATTCCCCATCTCGACTAAATAAACAGCTGAGATACGAAGAGGAGTTTTGAGCGAAACTTTTGTTCGGGTAAGGTAACCCTAAGCGATGGCCCAAGAAGGCGATTCGAAGCTCTGAAAACAGTTCTTCGCCGCTAATGATAATAATAAAAGTTCATTAGACACGTTCGTTTATTTTCACTAGAGAAACGTCGGTAGAAATGTGTCATATCAAACGATGACAGCAGAAGGTCAAGGCATCTCTTACTAAGATGATGATTAATGATATATACAGACTTCATCAGTATGAAAGAGAGCAAAAGAAAGGGCGAGAGATCAGAGAGAAGTTGAATTAGCGAGAGAGAGAGAGGGAAAAGGAGAATTAGAAGAAGAATAGAGAGAGAGAGAAGTAATATACTTTATCAAATAATGTTTACACTTGATATTAGTTGGCCAGGGTGTTCACAGTATTTTTTTCCCTCAGCAAAATATTAACCCGAGTTTTGATGCCTTTTATTTCTTGCAAATTAAACATTTCATTGATATTTGTAAGTCAAGCGGCATACTCCTACGATTAATTATTATATTAGGTAGGCTTAATACAGTTATGAGGTACCATGATCATGGCGATGTATATATTTCTCTATCTATCAAAGGGAGAATTTCGGGTAAGTCCAAAAATCTACGAGTGTGTAAATCTAATCAGTCTCTCGGAGAAACTTAACCTCAAGTTGACGCAGATCGTAAATTGATATGTTATACATTCCACTTCACAAACATTCCTTCTCCAGCTTTTAACGAGTGTACAGATGTAGAGCGATGTCGTTTCTTCGCTTTTCCCCTACTCATGCGAGACCGAAGTGGCCGTTTTTGCATTTAGTAGACGGATGAATCCCATGTCCCGTTTTTGTAAGCAAAAGATGGATGAATCTAGTGTCCCGCTTTTGTATGCAGTAGACGGATGAATCCCATGTCTTGTTTTTGTATTTAGGAGATGAAAGAATCCAGTGTCCCCTTTTAGAATGTGATAGAGAGGTTTTGTATGTAATAGACGCATG
>NC_061852.1:21949537-21954537 GCF_019202785.1 Penaeus chinensis | reverse complement strand
AAAAAAAAAAAAATTGGGGGGGAAAAATTAACAGAGAGAAAGAGAAAAAAAACCCAAGAAAATGACGATCAAAATAATTAATAAAGAAAAGAAAAAAGAAAGAAAGAAGAGAAACGAAGAACGGAGGTCAGTACCAAAAGAAATGGGAGAAGGAACAAGAAGAGAGAATGATAATAAGGAAAATAATAACGACAAAGAAAAGGCTTTTATCTGGAGCGCGCAAATGTATCAAGTTTCACACAATGACGAGCCGGTCGCCATAATGGGCCTCTTATTTAACGTAAATTGTCTGCCAACTCTTCTTCATCTTATTCCACTTTGTCCGTCTTCTCCTTCTTCTTCGTCTTCTCTCTTCTTCATCTTATTCCACTTTGTCCGTCTTCTCCTTCTTCTTCGTGTGCGCCTTCATCTTCTCTCTTCTTCAACTTATTTCACTCTGTCCGTCTTCTTCTTCTTCTTTGTCTTCTCTCTTCTTCAGCTTATTCCACTTTCTCCGTCTTCTCCTTCTCCTTCGTCTTCTTTCTTCTTCAGCTTATTCCACTTTCTCCGTCTTCTCCTTCTTCTTCGTCTTCTCTCTTCTTCATCTTATTCCACTTTGTCCGTCTTTCTTTCTTCTTCGTCTTCTCTCTTCTTCTGCGCCTTCATCTTCTCTCTTCTTCGCCTTATTCCACTCTGTCCGTCTTCTCCTTCTTCTTCGTCTTCTCTCTTCTTCATCTTATTCCATTTTGTCCGTCATCTCCTTCTTCGTCTACGCCTTCATCTTCTCTCTTCTTATTATTATTCCAGTTTGTCTTCTCCTTCCTCTTTGTCTTTGCTTTCATCTTCTCTCTTCTTCTTTCACTTTGTCTGTCTTCTTCTTCGTCTTCGCTTTCATCTTCTCTCTTCTTCTTCCACTTTGTCCGTCTTCTCCCTCTTCTTCGTCTGCGCCTTCATCTTCTCTCTTCTTCTTCTTCCACTTTGTCTGTCTTCTTCTTCGCCTTCATCTTCTCTCTTCTTCCTCTTTCACTTTGTCTGTCTTCTTCTTCTTCGTCTGCGCCTTTATCTTTCTTCTTCAACTTATTTCACTCTTCTTCTTCTTCGTCTTCTCTCTTCTTCATCTTATTCCACTTTGTCTGTCTTTTCCTTCTTCTTCGTCTTCGCCTTCATCTTCTCCCTCTTCTTCTTCTTCTTCTTCTTCTCCTTTCATTTCTTCTTCTTCTGTTTCTTCCTTTATTTATTTTTTTCTGTGTGTGTGTATGTGTATCTGTGTGAGGACATTGGGCGCTTGTGTGTATATCGTAGGTTTGTGTGTATATGTTAGGGAATTGTGCGCTTGTGTGTATATCGTATGTTTGTGTGTATATAGTATAGTATTCGACCTTAATACTTTTGTGAACTTCGTGTTGGTAGGTCATTATAACACCCACGTGTGACCACATATTCTAAACAATCTGTATACACGAGTGTGTCCATTAACCATTATAATTTGCATCTCGCTTTTTCTCTCCACACATATTCTCTTAACTGGCCGTTGTCTGAGTGCCACATCTACCCTGAGTGCCAAATCTACTGGGATTTCGCGCATCGGCGGGCACTGGGCATGCGTCAGTTCGTGCCATGCTTAGAAGGACGGTGTTTGATTCCTTGGGTACTCTTTATGTCTTTAATTTTGGTTTGTTTGTTTGCTTATTTAGTTTTTTTTAATGAGATAAGAAGGAAGAAGACTAAAAATAGTGAATATGTACAAGCATGATAATAATTGGAGCTGGAGGAGGGAGAGTGAATATAAAGAGGCAATGTAACTGTAATGATAATGAAAATATAAATAAAATGAAGAAAGAATGAAGACTGAATTAAAAATAATAATAATAATAACAATGACATTAATAATGATAAAGCGACATTGAAGGGAAGAGCAAGAAAATTCACAAATATGCCACATGGCTTATACGTGTGGTAGGTTCGCGTGTTTTCTCTCACTTCGCTTCTTTGCCTTTAATTACTTCTTGCTCAGCACGAATCCTTCAAGCAAAGAAATCTACAACAGAATGGCACGCATAAACACACACACACACACACACACACACACACACACACACACACACACACACACACACACACACACATTTATACACACGTAAACAAACACAACAAAGACTTCCATATGATATTTAGTTGTGTTCTTCATATAACTGTTTGCTTAGAGAAGGTTCAAGTGAGAGATGATACATTGTGCTGTTCATTAATGTCTAACATATTCGTCTAACCTTCTTTGCTTCCATTTTTCTTCTGTTTATTATTATTATTATTATTATTATTATTATTATTATTATTATTATTATTATTATCATTATTATTATTATTATTATCATCATCATCATCATCATCACCATCATCATTGTTATTATTATCATTATTATTATTATTATTATTATTATTATTATTATTATTATTATTGTTTTTGTTGTTGTTGTTGTTACTATTATCATTATTATTATTATTATTATTATTATTATTATAATTATTATTATTATTATTGTTGTTGTTGTTACTATTATCATTATTATTATTTATTTTATTATTATTATTATTATTATCATTATTATTATTGTTATTGTTATTATTATTATCATTATTATTATTATCATTGTTATCATCATCATATTATTATTATTATTGTTATTATTATTATCATTATTATTATCATTATTTTTATTATAATAGTAATAATAATAATAATAATAATAATAATAATAGTAATAATAATGATAAAAATAATAATAATAATGATTATTATTATTATTATAATTATTATCATTATTATTATTATTATTATTATTATTATTATTATTATGATAATCATCATTATTACTATTACTATTATCATCCTTATCATTATCATCATCATCATTATAATCATTATCATTATTAATACCATTATTATTATATTATCTTTATTACCATTATTATCATTATTAATATCATTATTATTATCATTATTATCATTAATGTTATTGCTATCATTATTATCATTATCATTATCCTTTTTTTATCATCATTTTTGCTGTAATTTTTTACATTACTATTTTTAATATTATTGTTGTTATCATTAACCTTATTGTTATTTTCCTTCCTCTTATTATTATTGTTGTTGTTAGTGTTCTTGTTATTATCACCATTATTTTTATTGTTTTTTATTGTCATTTTTGTTATTATTATTATTATTATTATTATTATTGTTAATCTAACTATTATTATTAACATTATTATTATTATTACTATTATTTTTTTATTATTATTATTATAACTATTATTATTATCATTATCATTGTCGTTGTTGTGTTTGTTAATATCATCATAATTATCATTATTCTTAACATCAATATCATCAGTATCATCATTATCATTATCATTGTTATTATTATTATCACGATCACCATTACCAACATTGCTATCATTATTGTCATCATTGTCATCATCATTATCATTAATTATCATTGTGATTATCAAACCGGTATTATCATGGACTTGATAAAGGTCATGATCACGTCGTGGACATTGCACTGAAGTCTTGAATCTTTAATTTTTCTTAGTTTCTGTAGATCTGAAGAAAAAAAAAAGGTAGAGAGAAAAGGAGACAAAACAAAATAAGAAAACAACAAACAGAAAATACATAAACAAACAAACAAACAAACAAACAAACAAGTCTCTCACATTCTTCACAAATGCAACGACATTTTTTTTTTTTTTTTTTTTGTAAAATGGTCGAAGTTTACAATTAATAATCGCGGACAATTTCATAACATATAACACGTGTTCCTTTGACGTGACGCAACCCTTAATACGTATATCCAATTCCACTTCTAAAAACAAACACATTTAATTTTTTTCCTTCCTTTTTTTTTTGCATCCTTGCCAGGAATCTCTAGCTTGAAGCATCTAATTTCATTATTGAGGTGCAGTCTTTCTTATTATTATTCTCATTCTTATCATTCTCATTCTTCTTCTTCTTCTTCTTCTTCTTCTGATTATTATTATTGCTATTTTCAATTTTCTTCTTTAATCATCTTTCCTTTTTTTTATTTTTTTATTTTTTTTATTTTTTAATTCTTCGGTTATTGTTTAGTCTATCTTCTTCTCATTCCCATTCATTTCTCTTCTTTTCGTTTTCTTTTCTTATCCAGCCTCTTTTCCTCTTCTTCTTTTTCTTCTTCTTCTCCATTTACAGTATTCTTCTTTGTTTTCCTCATTTATCCTCCTCCTCCTCCTTTTCTTCTTCTTCAGTGTTTTCTTCTTCTCCTCCCCCCACCCCCTCTTTTTCTCTACTCCTTCGCTTCTTCTTCTCTCCTAATCCTCCTAATCCTCTTCTTCATTTTCATCATCATCATCACCTTCTCCTCCTCCTCCTCCTCCTCTTTCTCCCCCTCATTTACCTTCTCCTTTTCATCATCGTCTTCTCCTCTTCCCCCTACCATCCTCCTCCCCATCTTCATCCTTCTTCTCCCCATCCTCTTCTTCATCATCATTATCGTCTTCTTCTCTTCCTCCTCCTCCTCCTCCTCCTTTTCCTCCCTTTCTTCATCTTCGTCTTCTTCTTCTCCTTCTCCTCCTCTTCCTCGTCCTTCTTTTCTTCATCATCATCTTCTTCATCATCATGTCCTCCTCCTTCTCCTCCTCCTGTACTTCATCATCGTCTCCTCCTCCCCCTCCTCCTTCTTCTCCTCCTCCTCCTTCTCTACTTCTTCATTATCGTCTCCTCCTCCTCCTCCTTCTCCCCCCTTTTGGTCTCTTATCAAGCAGCTTAAATTCTCTCGCCACATGGACTGTACCTGCAGACTGACCTATTGACCTTTGACCCTCGACCTCTGACCCGTTCGCCTTGTATAAAGTATGCAAATCCCTTGCTGACCTAACCCATTTTTTTTTTTTTGGCTGGATATTTTGTTTATTATGAGGTTATTTTCGTCTTTCTTTCTTTTTATGTTTCCGTCTCTGTCTGTCTGTATGTCTGTTTCTATCTC
>NC_061852.1:21936034-21941937 GCF_019202785.1 Penaeus chinensis | reverse complement strand
TCGTCTTTCCTGAAGTGCATGCTTGGTCTTCGCAATCTCTTTGAGAGCGCTGATAGGGATGAGGAAATAGGGAGAAGAACACGAAAAGAAGGAAAGTGAAATAAAGTATATATATATTTTTAAAATTCTCATAAAGATGACGCAGACCATTAACATCAGTGAACATCAAATAAAAGACTAAACTCAGCGTGACATCTCTCAAACAAGAATCTCACTTCCAATCAACAAAAATCATAAGCAATAATAGTAAATCACAAATTCCTCAAGTCACAAACTCACTCTGCATCGATGTCATTCAATTTCCAACTTGGCGACCTTTGGCATCCCGACCTGTAACGTTTCCCAAACTTTCAATTTTGATAATTAATCTTCCTCTGACTGAAAACCCGCTTTATGTATTGTATTAGTGTTATTATTATTGATAGTTATTATTATTATATATTTTTTCTTCATTCTCTCCACGTGACTTGGTGTTTTATTCGGAAGACAATGTGTAGTGCAAGTCATTCACGCATTTCTTATTTAATTCCAAAAGTGTGTTTATGTGTGTGTACACATGTGTGTATACTTTATGTATGTGTGTATACACACATACAAACACGCGCGCGCGCGCGTGCGCATTTGTTTGTATGTAAATGTTCGCCTATATGTGTGGACGTGTTTTTTTTTTTTTTAATTATATGTACATGTTTTTTTTTTTTCATGTATGTGTTTGTTCATGCATGACTGCGTGTGAGTCTTCGGTTCAGGATGATCACTTCTCCAGGTTTTACTGTGACTTGCGAGAAACATTTTTTTTTTTTTTTTCTTGCGTGGGGTGGGGTATATTTAATGGAACGTGAATCAGGCTATTCTTTAATTGAAATGACACACAGATAATGTTATCAGTTTAGAAGTAGTTTGGTAGAATAACACAATTTGCTAATGCCCCCACCCACCTCTCTTTCTGATAATAATTAACAACTAATTAGACAAGCCAGAGAGTTAAATATATTACACCTTTATATATACACCTTGCCTAATATCACATTTACATTTCTTACTACATGTCATGTTCTTAATTATTGGTGATTATAACACAATTTACATTCTTTATTAATGAGATTGTCACAAGATTCTATTTCTATTTTTATTTCTTTTTATATTTCGACTCGGAAATACTTGTAAAGTCAGCCACATTATAAAAAAAATTAAAGACGATCCATAATATTGTACAAGTGATTCTTTATTAAGTGCCTCTCGAGGGTTTGTTTTCAAATAAATTTTCCCCAAAGTCTGGCAATACAGGCATCAGCTAATTAATGAGTTTCGGTCATTAACCTGTCATAATTAGACCCATCCGTCAGTGTCTCTATTATGATCTGTATTATCTACCGTGACTTTATTATACATTCTTATATAATCATATAAGTTCATAGGAGTCAGGGGGGAGGGGGGAAGTGCGAATGAAATAAAGAGAAATGGGGGAAATCCGATAAAGGAAGAAAGTAACGCATTGCCAACTCACCCTCCCTATCTCCTGCCGGATCTCGTTTTCTATTGCGTTATTGGAATTTCCATCGATATACAGGGGAGGCTCAACTATTTTCTTTTCTTTTTTTTTCATATCTTAAGGGGAAAAAATAAGGTCACTAGAAAAGAATAATAATTAATGGTAGAGCCTAACTCATCATACACAGCAGAAGTATACGAAGGTGTTTGTCAAGGTGTAACTCTATCTGTGAGAGTCGCCCGCGGCAGGAAGAGCGTGCGGTAGCGACCTTGACGTCAATATCTTATGTATACTAATCCTAAATTCCAAACCAATATGTCTAAGCTTTCCTCCAGTCCCAGGCGTCTGTTTTCCTGCGCGGACGGACGAGGGAACAAACGAATATTTATAAGAGACATATAAGGGATGTTAATTCCGTCGTTGGGGGGGGGGGGGGGGGGGAGTATTGTTGGTATAATAGAGGGAAATCAGATATGCGTTATAGGAGGGCGAGGGAAATGTGGGCGCGGGCCATTTGTATGCGGCGGGGGAATGATCATTACCCGGGTCTTTCCTTACCGGGGTATCGGCTTGGCCCGGATGTGGAGGCGGGGGGGGGGGGGTACAGGAACGCGGGGAATATGGTAAACACACGCGCGGAAAACACATATATTATATACACACACTTGCCGTAAACACACACACTTACCGTAAGCACACACACACACACACACACACACACACACACACACACACACACACACACACACACACACACACACACACACAAACTAGAAATACACCTTTACCTTTCAACATGAGAAAGCGAAGAGTATCTAAAAGGTAATCATTCCTCCTTGTTCATTATGCCAGCGACAATGGTGAGATTGCGTAGCCTCGGCCGCTGTATTGTGCCGCGTGATGTATTGTGCAGTTGTTATCTTATGGTGCTCTTTATTCACGTAACACAGAGGGCAAGAAATCGTGTGTGTGTGTGTGTGTGTGTGTGTGTGTGTGTGTGTGTGTGTGTGTGTGTGTGTGTGTGTGTGTGTGTGTGTGAGAGAGAGAGAGAGAGAGAGAGAGAGAGAGAGAGAGAGAGAGAGAGAGAGAGAGAGAGAGAGAGAGAGAGAGCTTGCCCATGTCTTGCCTCATCCTTTGTGAGGAAACTTTGGGCGGTGAGAAGAATGCGGGCGGAGGAAACGGGGAGAGGGGGGGGGGGGGAGCAAGAATGTGTGATGCTGATGGTTAATTGATTACAATAAAGTCGATACCTTTAATGACAGTTATGATTAGACTGACCATGTTGATAACAGAGCGACGGGAATTTTACTTAAGAGAGAAAGGGAAGGATGATAATGATAATAGCAATGGAATTATCATAGATGATGTAATGATATCGGCAAGGATTGTAGTACTAATAAACATGATGATATATAAAATGTAAAGATTCTGACAACGAATTACGAGGAAGAAGGGAAACTTGAAGGTTACGAAGACAATAAAAAAGTAATTATGATAGAAAAATACGATGACCCGTTATTGGTTCCTGAGTTTTTGTTGTTATTTTTCTTGTCGTTTTCTGTTTTCTCTCTTCTTCGTACTCCAGACATTATCTACTCAAGGGAATATACTTTTTAGGTCATCTGTATTCTTCTCTCTATTTACACTTTTTCTTACTCTTTCTCTTTCTCATTCTCTGTTTTTATGTGCCTCTCTCTTAATTCTATCTTCATCTTTCTTTCCTCCTTCCTTTTTTTTTTCTTTTTTATTCCTCTTTTATCTATCCTTCCTTTTTTCTCTCCGCCTGCCTCTTGTCTTTTTCTTTCTCACATCACTCTCTTTCCGAGAATCACACCTGAGCCGGTAGTTCCTTCACAACTTAAACAAAAGGTGATACAGTCTATCCCATAAGATATATTTCTAACGTATATACCATCTAAAAGTACATATAATCCTTTTACTACACTTCATGTATAACGCACTAAATTCGTTATTCATCAGGTGTATTTTCGAAATTCCTTAAACACAGAACTGGCTGAGAGCGCGTCTTTGCCAGATGCATATGTACAAACGCCTTGTCTCCTTGCTGACGTCACCTCGCCTTTGCCAGCTGGTTGATAGGGAGTGTGTGTGTCAACTGCATCAACTTGTTCTTCGTAACCTATTTTCTGGCAGCAAATGCGACCTCGTTCTTTCTTTATTTTTGTGTGTGTGTGTGATTTGTTCAATTTCTCTTTTAGATCAGTGTGGGAGTTTAATCCGTGTGGCCGTTGCTGTTGTAATTAATATTGATTGGTATCGTTATTGGCATCATTATCTTTGTAATTATGTAATTATCGTAATGCTCGTTGTTGCTCTTATTATTATTACTACTGTTATTACTATTAGCACCCACACTACTATTATATAGATACTGATGTTTCTACTGTTGCTGCTACTACCACTGCTACTGCTGCTGCTACTACTACTATTACTACTACTACTACACTACTACTACTACTACTACTACTACTACTACTACTACTCCTACTTCAACTACGACAACTACTACTGCTACTACTCCAACTGCTGCTGTTACTACTGTTACTACTGGTACCGGTGCTGCTACTACTACTGCTGCTGCTGCTACTGCTTCTACTACTACTACTACTACTACTACTACTACTACTACTACTACTTCAACTACCACAACTACTACTGCTACTATTACTACTCCCACTGCTGCTGCTGCTGCTGCTACTACTACTACTACTATGATTACTATTACTACTATTGCGTCTTCTACTACCACTACTGGTATTACTATTACTACTAGTAGTACTACTAATAATATTGCTATTACTGTTACGACGACTACTACTACTGCTACTAATACTACTACAACAACCATTACTATTACTACTATTACGTCTTCTACTGCTGGTGCTGCTACTACTACTATTACCACTACTACTGTTACTACTACCACTGCTACTACTACTACTACTACTAGATGTACTACTACTGTTACTACAACCACTATCACCACCACAACAAATGCAACTGAACAATAGTACAATCACATTAGTACTAGTATCATTATTACTACATTCTCAAATTAAATAAATCAAGTTCATATATTTCCTTTCTATATAATAATTTAATTACCATCTGTAATTAAATGAGGGAAGATTATTATCATTATTAATTTATTTGGTTTTGCAAATGCATTGTGTAGATTGTAGTCACTTTATAAACTTGTATCAAAATGAAAAACAAGGAAAAGGACTCAAAACTATCAACATAATTTACACGGACCTAAGATTATTAACACACTAATTTTCACTAAAATGAAATAATTTGCATATTAGGTCTAACGATAAACCTCTTTTTTTTTCTTTTTTCTTTTTTTTTTTTTCTTACCGCACTCTAAATCTATTATATTACTCTCAGCATATCAAGAAAGCTAAACAAACATATAAACTTAACACTCCCCATATCAAAGGCAAACACCATTCTCCTTAACACATTATGGGCATTGTAAACATAAATCCATTTAGTCAACATCACTTGGGTTTATTGTTTACATTGTGAGTTCGCAGAGGATGAGGTAAGCTAGATGGGATGCGTGTGGCTTGTGTGTGTGTGTGTGTGTGTGTGTGTGTGTGTGTGTGTGTGTGTGCGTATATGTGTGTGTGTGTGTGTGTGTGTGTGTTTGTTTTAACTTGTCAACTGCATACTGATAATATAGTTCAGCTGTTGAAATGCATTGCCTGGATTTCCTTTTCGGGGAATCCTTATTGGCTCGTTGGGTGTGTAGAGACCGTGCCATCAGCCTCCGAAGTGTATTATAATGTCTCCTTTTGAGGATCGCCATGTTGCTCTGCGATTCACTCGAGTGGTAAGAAAACAAACTTCAAAAAAGGACGAAACGGTTAATGGACTTTGCAGAGCGTTTGCAGGACCCGCGTTCAATTTCTGAGTCAATCATCTGTAGCGATTTACATAGACGAAGGGGTAATTGGAGAGGCCAAGTACCTCTTCGATGATTAGCGTTCGTCCAGCGGGAATCCTCGTCGGTGGCCGCGTTCGTGGATGGCGCGTGACGTCATCGGTTCGTGGATCGCGTTTCAGAGGGCGGGTGACAAGACAGCGGCAGGCGGGCGTAGTTATAATTAACTCGTTTTTTTCTTTCTTTTCTTTTATTGATTCATTTCGCTGATGGAAAATCGGGAGTCGTTTTATGGCGATGAATAGAGAGCCAGACTGGCTTAGGTTTCTTAAGTAGCGTGTTATGATTAATACAGATGTTTACTCAAGTTTTTTTTTTCTCTCTCTCTCTCTCTCTCTCTCTCTCTCTCTCTCTCTCTCTCTCTCTCTCTCTCTCTCTCTCTTTCATTACACACACGAATCTATTCAGCACATCTACTTTGTCTACTTGTTTATCAGTTTA
>NC_061852.1:21903416-21908416 GCF_019202785.1 Penaeus chinensis | reverse complement strand
TATGCATACATAACATTTTCTTCGTGCGAGTTGACTTTTGCCATTGTTTTCCCAATCGTATTTTCGGATTCGCTTCTTAGATCCCGCGTCCGGTCTTCTATGTTGCCGTATATGGGTTTATCATTTTTCTCGGGCCGAATTAGGTCGTTCTGTTGCAGATGCATCCATACCGTATTTGGACTTGCGAGCGCTTGCTATAAACGGGCAGCAAATTCTCCTAAACATTCAATGTGTATAAAAAAAAAGGAATATATTTGTAGTGATTACAGAGTTGCCGTTGATGCATTTTGCGCGCGCACAAACACGTTTATCATAAATAATAATTATTATGATCACTCTTTAACCTTTTTTTAAAACTTTTTTTTTCCGCATTTACTGTAAAGTGATGGCACTGTCAATTTGTTCACGCAGATAATACTATAAATGACTGTCATGGCTGAAACTGGCTTACTATCAATACTTGTGTCATAAGGATGATAAAATGAATGGTTATAAAGGTATTACTAATAGCAATGATGATGATAATAATGATAAAAGTAAGAGTAGTAATGATAATGGTGATGAAAACGAATAGAAAAGATGATAATTGTAGCAATGGTAATAGGAATAGCAATAGTAATAAGCGACAATGATAATGATCATGACGATGATGATAACAACACAAAAGCAACAATAATAACAATAATGATATATTGATGATGTTGATGAAAACCTCGATAGTGAAGATAAAGAAACGATGATAATTATAACAACAATGATAATCAATTGCTGATAAGGGCGATAACCTAAAAAACGCTGACCCTTATCAGCTGAACCTCGGTTGAATGTCACCAAGGGAATCCCGCTGGATACGCACCAGTTCTAAAAATAGATTGGAAACAGAGCTAAACCTAATTCCAGAAAGGTTTATCAAGAACTAGTTTATTTAAGAATCCTGCTGCGTATCCTTGTGTATTTTTATGTGTGTAGGGATACTGTAGATATACTTTAACTTTAACTTTAGCGGAGTTCGTTATTATTAAAAGTTAAAAAAAGGAAACAAAAAGAAAAGGAAGGATGCGTGATAAACACAGAAGAAAAAGTGCATAAACTTGAGAATAACTGACGTGATATCACACTTATGTCGAGCCTTCTTCCACTGTTCGATACAACTGACAAAGCGCCGTTCGAATCTCTCTTTTTTTCCCTCCACCTCTCGGGCCCACACTTTCACCAATGGAAGTGTGGCAGACTCGAGGGCAACCAAAAAAACAAATTGCGATTTTAAAATACTTTCGTCGAACTACGAAAATGTTTTAACCCCGTTCGCCTCATTTTTAATCCCTTTATAAGTGCCATAAGCATGACAACCATAATATTAACACAAAACCTCTTCCTCCCTCCACAACAAACACCACAACCCTTTCCCCTCACTCTTAATTTCCTCCACAACCACCCTGTCCCCTCACCCTTATCCCCTCCACAGCCACACCGAACACCACGACCCTTTCCCCTCGCCCCCTGACCCTACACCCTGCAGCGTCCTCCCCCGTGAACTCAGTAGCGCCCCGAGTCCCTTTGGCCCCAAAAACAACAGGTTTGCAATCAGGGCCTACATTCTAAGCTCGTTAAGGGCGATAAGGGGGCGGGCCCGGGCCTCGCTAAAGGTGACTTGTTAGGCTAAGGTGGGCATCGAGTTCATCGCCTATGTTTATGGGTTGCTGTTTATCTTTCTCTCTTTCTCTCTTTTGTTCGTTTTTTTTTTTTTTTTTTTTTTTTTTGGGGGGGGGCGGGCAGGCGGGGGGTAATGTTATTTTTTGTTATTATTTATCTATTTATTATTGTTGTCACTTTTATTTATTGTTTTTTGTCGTTCGTGTCTTTGTTAAGTGATGTTCCTATTATTATAAGGAATAACTCTCTTTGTCATTGTTACTGCTGTTGCTAGTGTTTTTTTCTTCTAATTAACATAATCCCGGTCTGTTGCCTTCGCAATGGATATAGGAACTGAGGTAAAGAAAAGAAAATATTTGAAGGCAGAGAACAGGTGAAGTATGTTGTTAGTCATGACCTGTCGTAAGATAGTGACATGTACTGTGACCTCCGAGGCAAACGAGGTCATGGGAACGTGGGATTACAGGGTCACATGCTTGCAAATTTGTCTTTAATTTTTACATCTTTTCCTTTGTTTTTTGTTTTTTTTTTACTATTAGCGCAGTATCAGAATCTTGATGTCGAAAACTTGAAAAATGCCATTCGTTTCCTAAACAACTTTCGTTTTTTTTTTTTTTTTTTTTTGAGCTTTCAAAACAGTCATAAAAGTGACCTATGCAAGGTCAGCATGTGACCTGCAATGTGAAGGGGGCGTGGCTTTGGGAGGATGCAAATGACCCCAGCCAATCAGGTCACGAGAACGGGAATTTCACAGGATATACATACTTTAGTTGTACGTTTGTTTGTACTGGCGTTTATTTCTTTGCAAATGTGTGTTTGTGTTTGTTTCAGTATGTACTCACGTAATTCTACTCAACTGTGTAATTCTGTTTGTTCTATTTGTTTGCATTCGCTTTCGTGTGTTCGAATGTGTGTTATGAGTTTTACAAGTGTATGACTTGTGCGTTTTTTTTTGTGCGTGCCTGCGTGCGTGTGCGTCTGTGAGTTACACATGAACATACATATGTATGTCAGCAGCGTCGTGTGGAGCAGAAGGTGAGAGGGCGTTGGTACTGCATTTAGGCAATTCATTTTTGTTTGTCTGTTTTCTATTCTAAATTATCGTTGTTCTCGTCCCTATGGTCTTGAGGATTTTTTTCAGTTCCGTTTTCTTTGCCTCCTCCGTGTGGAAATGTTTTTCATCTCCATCTTTTACTCCTCGTCTTTGTTCCTCCTCCTGAATCTTTTTCTCTTCTTCCTCTTCCTCCTTTTCTTTCTCTTTCTTCTTCTTCTTCTTTTCTTAATTTTCTTCTTCTTCTTTTACTTGTTTTTTTCTGCTTTTCTTCTTTTTTCTTCTTTTTCTCATTTTCCTTTTCCTTTTCCTTTCCCTTTCCCTTTCCCTTTTCCTTTTCCTTTCCTTCTCCTGCTCCTGGTCCTCCTTCTTCTCCTCCTTCTCCTCCTCCTCCTCCTCCTTCTCCTCCTCCTCCTCCTCCTCCTCCTCCTCCTCCTCCTCCTCCTCCTCCTCCTCCTCCTTCTCCTCTTCCTCCTCCTCTTCCTCTTCTTCCTCCTCCTCCTCCTTCTCCTTCTCCTTCTCCTCCTCATCTTTTTCTTCTTCTTCTTCATTATAGCTCGTCTTCCTCATCCTCTTCCTCTTCTCCTGCTCTCCCTTTCATCCTATTTTTTATCATCATCATCACCCTTCTCCTCTTCCTCCTCCTACTTCTTCCTACTTCCCAATTCCATCCTCTCCGCCAACATCACAGAACTATTGTACACTACACCAGAAAAAAAGGTAAGTGTCACCTGTAGTAATTACTTCTGAGAATAATTTCAGGTTAAGTCTCCCCTAAGTTTACCCCGAGGCTCGACCTAACCTTTCAGTTGCACGGTTTACCTACAATCTCGCATTTTATGTATCTTTTTATGACGTCATACAGTGACAGTCTACGTGGGTAAGGTCAATCCTTGACCTTTTTAGCTTGTGATTGGTCATAGTGCGAACGTAACCTGTCCCCCCACGCGCCTTGCAAACTGGGGGATTTACGTGTCTCTCGTTTTCTCTATTTTTTTATTTTCTTTTCCGAACCCATTTCTCTTCTAATCCTCTTCCTATTCCCCCTTTTATGTTCTTTACCTTTCATCCTTTCCTTTCCTACTTTTTTCACTTTTCCCTTCCATGTCTATCCTCTCCTTTCTCCCTTCCTCCTTCCTTCCCCCTGCATCTCTATTCCTTTCCTTACCTTCTCTCCCTAACTCTTTTCGTCTCCCTTCCTCTCCTTCTCCCTCTGTCCCCTTCTCACCCTTCGTCTCCTTCTCCACCTACCCTCTTCCTCTCCCCTCTTTTCTTTCCCCCTTCCCTATTCCTCTCTCCTCTAACTCCACCCCCACCCCTACCCACAACCCCATTGCAAGGCGATCGTGCCCACGCGTAGTTTAACGATGCACGACCCGATCCTCGCCTTGCGCATCTTAACTCCGGGTCGCGCAGCGGTGGTGGCCGGACGGCGCGGGAACACGTGTTGGAGATCAGCTGATTGCGTCGCGTGAATGAAAGGTTGCCTCATTAGGCTCCTTGCGGCCGGCGGGGGCGTTGGAGGAGGGAGGGGGTGGAGGAATATTTCTCTTGAGAGGTATTTTCTTTCGTATACGTTATATACATTGTGTGTGTATGTGTGTATGTCTGAATACTTTTGTCACGATTACATACCTACATACGGACACGCACCACATGCTTACAGACACACACGAACAAGCAAACGAAAGTCACCCACATAACCTTCCCTATAAACCTCCAACTCCCTCCCACGCACGAACGCACGCACATACACCCTCAAAAAAATTCCAACATTTCACCCAACAAAGAAAAACTGGACCGGAATTCTTTTAAACTCGCTCTATTTTATTTTTCTCTGTGTTTCTTTCTCAAAACGAAAGATTGTTCAAAACAAACGACGCATAAAAATCAGGCCAAAATATCACGTAATACGTCTTAGGTCACGGACGCAGCGATGACGTCACGTGGGAAACCCGTGGCGTCGGAGAAAGGATTTGGCGGGAATCAAATTTCGCGGGAAATTGGTGCCAAAATTTTATCGGTGAATATTCTAGATAAATAGATAGATAAGGTAGATAAGTTGATATATTTTTAAAGGTAGATTGGGCATACGGATAAATGGATAAGTTGACAGATTGTTAGGTAGGGAAGTATGTAACTAGGTATAGAGAAGATAAAGATGTAGAAGGGTATATGTACATTTAGATAGATAGATAAGTAGATATATAGAGCGATAGATTGTTTGTTGAATATATATTCTTTTAATGAATTTATGATTAAGAATCTACATACTCAATTTACGAAAACGTGGACA
>NC_061852.1:21898416-21900916 GCF_019202785.1 Penaeus chinensis | reverse complement strand
GCCTCTCCTTGCCCTGTTTCTCATCTCCTCCTCCCTGCCCCCTTATCCCTTACCCCCCTCCCTTCTCCCCCTAACTTAGCCCATAACCTATTACTCCCTCTCTACTCTCCTCCTCCTGCCCCATGCCCTCTCCTCTCCCCCTGCGCCGTGCCCCCCCCCCCCCAGGCCTTGGGGAAGTCCTATTCTCTCTCCTTTTCTTGTTTGATTGAGGCTCCTGGTGAGAGACGCTGGGGAGAGAGGGGAGGGGAGGGGAAGGGAAGGTTGGGGTAGGGGAAGATGGAGAAACCTGCGCCTGAATTAGTGTTTGCGTTCTTTGTCCGTTTCTGCTCTTTGTGTTTATTTCCTCTCTCTATCTTTCCTTTTTTCTCTTCCTCTCTTGCCATGTATCTATGTCTGTCTGTCTACCTCTCGCTCTATCTCTTTATTCCTCCCTCATTCCGCGTTTCTCCTATCACCAGATCGAATGCCCCTTTCTCACAGCTAACCCACACACCCCCTCTCCCACAGCATACCCCCCCCTCTCTCCCACAGCATACCCGTGCCCCGAACTGACCCGGTTTCATTATCACGGCTGCCATCATTACCTCCATCGACCTTCCATCTATCAAAAGTTCCCTCCACGTAACAAAGGATTGACGAGTTGCACTCCGTGACCTGTCAACTGCGCAGATGAGATGGAAGGACCTGCCAAGCTTTGCAAACCTGTCTCACGGAGTTGCAAACTGGGGCAGCCGCCTATCAGATCAAACGGTGACATTAATTACATTTGAATTAATTACCTTAAACTTGCCTTCATCCTGACTGACATTTGAGGGAACGAGTTAATAGGGAAGGGGAGGGGAGGGGGGGGGGTAGGGGAGAAGGAGAAAGAAGCTAAGGGAGGAATGATAAAAGGGGAAATGGGGAAGATGAAAATGAAGAGGTCAAGAGAAAATCTTAAAAGTCGAAATAGGTAAGGATAAAGAAAGGGGATTAAGGGAAGAAAAGAGTAAAGAGAATGAAGGAGGGGAATAAAAGGGAGAGAGATGGAGAGGGATTAGATAAAAGGGTCTGCTTTTTGAGTCGTTAGCTTTGTGAAGTAGTTGATTGCTTTGTTTGTTTGAGTAGATGGCCTGGGGGAAAAGGCGATTCATACTTCCTGTGAAAAATGGTTCTGGTTTTTGTGCATGGGAGATGGAGTGAGAGATGGAGTGAGAAGGAGAGGTGGAGGGAGGAAGGGAGGAAGGAAGAGGGAGAGATGGATGAAGGGAGGGAATGAGAGAGAGGAGGAAGGGAGGAAGGCAGAGGGAGATATGGATGAAGGGAGGGAATGAGAGAGAGGAGGAAGGGAGGAAGGAAGAGGGAGAGATGGATGAAGGGAGGGAATGAGAGAGAAGAGGAAAGGAGATAGTGAAAGAGAGAGAAGATGGAGGGAAGATAGGAGTAAGAGGGAGATATGGAGGGAGTGAGAGAATGAAAGAGAGAAAGATTGGGGGAGGAAAGAGGGAGGGAGAAATGGAGTGAGAAGGAGATAGAGAGTGAGGAAAGGAGAGAGAGAGAGAGAGAGAGGGAGAGAGAGAGAGAGAGAGAGAGAGAGAGAGAGAGAGAGAGAGAGAGAGAGAGAGAGAGAGAGAGATGAAGCAGAAAAAGAGGAATTAAGACCAGAAGATGGACAAATAAGATAATAAAAAGGAGAGAATCTATTTCACATCAATCTAATTAACAATCTACCCAAGCCTTTGCACCTCCTCTCCTCCTTTCTACCCCCCACCCTTCTCATTCACCTCCTCCCCTCCCGAGAAAATGGAGAGGCACCGACAGAGGTCAAGTGTAGGGTGCACATAACAGGTCACGAGCCAGAGGTCAAACGTGATGGGGAGCCAAGATGACACCTCCCCCCCCCCACCTACCCTCTCCTTCTCCCTTTCCATTTTCCTTTTTTCCCCCCTCCTCATCTCATTTCTATAGAATAGGCAAGAAGGTAAAAGTTTAAAAATGGGGTTACCCTATGCCATTCTCCCCCTCCCCTAATCTCTCCCTTCATCATGGCCTTTGGCAACACCTTCTCTCCCCCTCCCCTCCCCTCCCCCCTTCCGTAGAATCCCCCTCCCCCTTACCCCTATACTCGCCTCACCCCTCCCTCTCCCCCCGCTCTACCCCCTTCATTCTACTACCCCCCCCCCCCCGCTCCATCCATCACAAGCAAAAACCTGTTGAAGTTGAAGTGTCTTGCATACATTAAAATATCATAACGGAATGCAAAACGACAGGTCACGGGGTAATAGAGAGAGAGAGAGAGAGAGAGAGAGAGAGAGAGAGAGAGAGAGACAGGAAGGGAGGGGAGATAGAGAGGGAGAAAGAAGGAGGCACAGAGGGAAGGAGGAAGAGGGAGGGAGGGAGAGGGAGAGAGGAAGAGGGAGGGAGGAAAAGGGAGAGAGGAAGAGGGAGGGAGGAAGAGAGGGGAAGGGGAGAGAGGAAGAGGGAGGGAGGAAGAGAGAGGGAGGAAGAGAGAGGGAGGAAG
>NC_061852.1:21888416-21890916 GCF_019202785.1 Penaeus chinensis | reverse complement strand
CTGTTCCGCGAAGATGGGGGATGGGAATAGCAGGGTCTCAAATGGGGGGAGGGGGAGGGGGGGGGGGGGAGAAGTGTAAGACTTTAAGGGAAAGCGAAGGGAATGGCAAGGGCGTCGCTGGAGTGGTAGGCCGAGAGGAAGATTCGGGAGGAGAGAGAAACGTCTGTAGCTAGTTAGGGTCAGGCATACCTAAATAGGGCGGGGGTTAGAGAGGAATAGTGAGAGTAATAAGAATAATACTTACTTTCTATTCACACATGTAAGCATGTGTGTATGAGCTCACACACACACACCCACACAATATATATATATATATATATATATGTATATATATATGAGAGAGAGAGAGAGAGACACAGACAGACACAGACACAGACACAGACAGACAGACACAGACAGACAGACAGACAGACAGACAGAGAAAGAAGCCATCCACGTTGGGGCGACTGGAGACAAGAGAGCAGTGGAGCGTGAGATTTACTGGAAGAGCGGAAGAAATGACCTGCCTAATGTGCGGGCAGGGCGGAGAAGCGAAGGCAAATAGAGGGCAAGGGAGGGCAAGGGAGGGTATGCGAGGGGCAGAGGTGAGGGCGGGCGGGTGGGCGGGAGGTACAATAGTGGCAGGTGAATGTGAAAAGTGTGGCGGAGTTTCATATTGAATTTTTTGGAGGATGACTGCGTTCAGGGGGGTAGGGGGGTGGCAGGAATGTGCAGGAATGGGGGGAGGTGTAGAGGGGGGAGGGGTAGGCAAGAAGAAGTTGGGACGAGGCAAGAAGAAAAGAATAGGCAAGAAGAAGGGGGAATAAGCAAGAAAAGTTGGAAATAGGCAAGCAGAGGGGGTTAGGACGAGAAGGAAAGTTGAGAACAGGCAAGACGAAGACGGGAATAGGCAAGAAGAAAAGCTCAGGATTAGAAGGAATGGGAAGAATAGACAAGAAGAAGAAGGGGATAGAGATAGAGAACGAGAATAGTCAACAAGAAAGGGGAATGGAAACGTAAGAGGAGACAGACAGGAGAAGAGAATCGAGTAAAACCGGTAAACAAACAACACAATAGAGATATTGACTATTAAATCATCACCGAACATGATTTTGCAAAGGATACTCTCGCCATTCCAGACGGACAAGCCGACGTCACCTTGAAATATAACGGAGGAAAATGTAGTAATTAAAAGCGTTTTGAATCGCATAAGCTCCGACTAACACTGGGATACAGTTGCATTTAAATCCGGTTTCATTTGCTTCCAGATTGAGTCATGAAGGCCCGGGTTCATGTGTCATTGAGTTACAGGGAATTGAAATGAAGAAGAAGGAGAAGGAGGAGAGGGAAGAGGAGGAGGAGGAGGAGGAGGAGGAGGAGGAGGAGGAGGAGGAGGAGGAGGAGGAGGAGGAGGAGGAGGAGAAGAAGAAGAAGAAGAAGATGGAGAAGGAGAAGGAGAAGGAGAAGGAGAAGGAGAAGGAGAAGGAGGAGGAGAAGGAGAAGGAGAAGGAGGAGGAGAAGGAGGAGGAGAAGGAGAAGGAGTAGAAGAAGGAGGAGGAGAAGGAGCAGGAGGAAGAAAGAGAAAGAGAAGGTGAAGGAGGAGAATGATGATGATAATGATAATAATAATAATAATAATAATAATAATAATAATAATAATAATAATAATAATAATAATGATGATGATAATAATAATAATAATAATAAGAAGAAGAAGAAGAAGAAAAACAAATGAGAATGGGAAGGAAGAGAAGAAGGAGAAGAAGAAGGGATTCTAGGAGAAGGAGAAGGAGAAAGAGAAAGCAAATTAAAAAGAAAATGAAAATGGGAAGCAGGAGGGGTAGGGGAAGGCGAAGGAGAGGGAGAAAAAGAGATGAAGAAAGAAAGAGGGGGGGGGGGTAAGAGATTATGAGATTAAGAGAGAGATAGAGACAATCAGACACACACACACACACAGATAGAGAGAGAGAGAGAGAGAGAGAGAGAGAGAGAGAGAGAGAAACAATGAATGAGAAAGGAAGAGAGAGAAAAAAAATATGGAACAAAGAAAAAGAAAACACACCATGTTCAAAAATATTAAAGAGACCAGAATACGAGCGATTATGAAAGAGAGAAAGGCTCTGGAAGGGAATAGACGCGCCCATTATGATTACCGCCATAACGACCCACCGAGTGATATCAACAGGAAGGAAAGTAGTTATCCCAGCCCTTCCGTTTTCTATAACGCGTCGCAAGGGCTAACTTTCCTTTTTTCGTCAATTAGCTCTCGAGGTTCTCATTTCCTTTCTGGCTAAGGCTCGTCAAGGCTTCAATTGAGCTCTCCTTCCTCTCAAGATGTCGGAGGGAGAAAGCTCTGGGATCTCCTAAGAAGGATTCAGATTATAGAGAGAAGGCTTGTTGATTCCCTTTGTAAGGCTGTATGTTTTTTTTTTTTTTTCCATCCCCGTTAAGTGACAAAAGGTGATCGTCATGGGAGATAGGCGTTGAAATATGTTAATGTATATCAGAGCGTGTGATAAAG
>NC_061852.1:21870916-21878416 GCF_019202785.1 Penaeus chinensis | reverse complement strand
TTTTGTGGAACAGTCTCTCCAAAACATGTTTTTTTTTTTCTGTGCCGTATCAGAGCCTGACGTTGGCGACCATGTTTAATTTCATGGTTGTACAAGGGAATGTACGAAGATGGTTTCCCGTTGCCTTCCTTCGGGTTATTAGAGTTCACCATCACTCTTATCAGTAGATCCTTTGCTTGCAATTCTGCAACCATTGTCTTTTGGCGTCGTAGCTCTTCCGCTGATCGTGTTGCCTCTGCACCGCGATCACCTGATTGGATGCCCTTCCTAATCAACCACCAAAGAAAAAGTACATCCGCATCATCACCGTTGGTATCATCATTATCGCTATTATTGTCTCCCGCAGGTATGCAAAAGGGACGAGATGGGCATCGAGGTCCACGATTTCCACGTGATAGAGCAGACTGGAAAACTCTATATCCCGGAGCTCCTTCGGGAATTTTCCCACGATGAATACTGCATTGAGGACTTCTTCACGGACGATGTTTCCATTCCTACGGTATTTTTTTTTCTTTCTTTCTTTTTTCTTTACTGTGTAGGTTTTATCGCTTTAGTGTATTTTGTTTCTTTGCGATTATGTCTATCTGTCTGGCTGTCTTATGTTTTTCCCATACTCCCGTATGCGTTAATCCAAAACTCAATGACACCCAGGCTTACATCTGCGTGAGCGAGGCAGAGAGGCAGCAGCTGCAACTCTCCGAGACCCCGGGCTGCGATTCGGGCAACTGCATGAGGAAGTGCTGTCCCTTTGGCCAGATCTTGGACTCCATGGCCATGAAGTGCGTCGCCGCCATAGATACCTACTTCAACGTCACCGTCAAGATGGAAAATGGATCGCAGAAGCTGGTGAGTAGGACGGTTGGAGAGTTTTATTTTTCGTTTTAGTTTTTAATATTGTTTTAGTGCTGTCATTTTGTAAGAGGTCATGTTAGAGATGATTTTGTTTGTATTTAGCTGACCAACGCCATTTTATTGTCAGACGGTTTTTATGATATATATATATATATATATATATATATATATATACATATACACACACACACATACTTCTGTATATACATACATACATATATATACCTATTTATATATCTATATATATATATGTGTGTGTGTGTGTGTGTATGTGTATATATATATTACATTTTGTTTCCCAATCTTTTTACTTTAGTTTAGATTCATTTTATCCTGAATTTGGCACTTATACATTCCATTGCAAACTTATATTTGCTCTCAGCACAAAGGCTGAACCATATCCTTTAAACATTTCCAGTTGAGTGACATCGAGTTCCTGACCGAGTACCCCAACTGCGAGCTGCAGCTGACCTATGAGGAGGAGGACGTCCAGCTCTTGGAGGGCATGAACCTCAGCTACGTCTCCTACAGCCACGAGGAATGCGACCCGAGAATCGAGAACATTATTTCTCAGGACAATTATTGCATCGATCAGGTATTTTCTGAAGTTGGCTTATGGTTTATGGGGGGTCTAAGGTAAACTCGGATAAATCAGATTGGACTCATGTTTTCAGTTGTAAAGAAGGTTTAGTGAGAATTAATCACGTAACAGTGGAAGATATGTGATCAATATAATTCTGATGAAAATTTAATTGAAGTGCATCAATTACTTTCCACTTATTTTCTGTTCCTATCATTATTATTTTTCACTATTTTAACAACAAACTTTATTTATTTATTATTATTTTTTTTTTTTTTTTTTTTTTTTACTACTAAACATTCCCTTTTGGTGCAGGTTTTGTATCCATCGGGCAAGGTGAAACAAGGAGCAGCCTTCTGTATCTTAGAGGAGGCTACAGCGGAAAAGTCAGACGTCAGGATTATCTACTCTGTATTTCTGGGAATCTCAGACCTCTTCATTCTGATTTCCTTCATCGTGTATCTAACAGTGCCAGACCAGAACAAACGCGGTCTCAACAAGAATGTAAGTGAATGAGAGCCTCTGTATATGGATGAATCCTTATACACTGACTAATACATGGATCATTCATTTTCTGATAACGTGGCTTACAACACACGTCTCATGATGAAGTCAAATTACATCATAAATCCTATAAAAGAAGACTGAAACATCAAAAAAAGAAAAAGCACAATACATTTTATCAGCATTTATCTACACCGTAAGAGAGTGTATCACCTTTGTCCATCTCTCAACAGGTAAAGCTGGCACACTCCGTCTTGGGTCGGATTCTCCTGTGCTTCCTCTTCAGCATGTTCTTTGCATATCTCTTCCTCATCATCATAAACCTCTTCTCAGACCCAATCTACCTGGCAAGCAAAAGTGCCTGTATTGGTGTTGGTGAGTGGACATTACGTGGTTGTTGTTAATGTTATGCCTGCATTTGTTACAGCATTTGTTTTTACTTGTTTGCTTATTCATATTTTTTTTTTTTTTTTTTTTTTTTTTGTATATTTGTGTAACTGAAGTGGTTTGAGAAGGTTTCTATATTTTCATTTTGTTTCCAGATGTGTGATTTTATCATTATTAACATTATCACATTATTTAAAAATGATAATGATAATAATGATTATAATAATAATGATATTGATAATAATTATAATTAATAATAATAATAATTATTATAATAGTTGTAATTATAATTATAATTTTGATGATGATGGCGATGATAGTTATGAATATAATGATTATTATTATTATTATTATTATTATTATTATTATTATTGTTATTATTATTGTTATTATTATTATTATTATTATTATTATTATTATTATTATTATTATTATTATTATTATTATTATTATTATTATGATTATTACGATTATTATTATTATTATTATTATTATTATTATCATTATCATTATTAGTACTATTATTACTGTTATTATTGTTATTGTTATTTTTTTATTATTTTATTATTATTATTATTATTATTATTATTATTATTATTATTATATTATTATTATTATTATTATTATTATTATTATTATTATTATTAATTATTATTAAGATTATTATAATAATGATTTTTTAATTATTATTGTTAAAATATGTTTTTTTATTATCATTGTTATGATAATATTTATTATTATTATTATTATTATTATTATTATTATTATTATCATTTTTTTTTCTTTTTTAGTATTATTATTATTTGTAGTAGTAACAGTAGTAGTAGTAGTAGTAGAACTGTTATTGTTATTGTTATTGTTATTGTTATTGTTATTGTTATTATTATAATTATTATTATTGTTATTTGTTTTGGTTTTGTTGTTGTTATTGTTATTATTATGATGATGATGATGATGATGTTGATTACTATCATTTTCATCAATATTGTTGTTATTAGAACATTCCATATATATATGAAACAATTAATTTCAAGCCAGACGGTGCACACTACATGTTATCACATTTCTGTATATAAGAGTAACTGATTTTGTATTTCCAACAGGTGTGTGTATGTACATGTTCTTCATGGCCACTTTCTTCTGGCTAAATGTCCTCTGCTTTGAGATTTGGTGGAAGTGTTCAAGGTAAGTTTCTTTAGCTCATAGTAAATACAAGTAGACCCTGCTTAATACTTAATACCATCAAATACATTGAAAGAAAGACCTAGCAAACGTGTAGTGTACTTCAGCTTTGATATCCCATCATGGCAAAGAATGATTTTCTCTCTCCTAAGTAATCTGTAGAGAAGACGGCCCATTTAAAAGCCGAATTCCTCCTTCCAGACAGGAGAGCTCGAGCGGTCGCCGCTGGGTGTGGTACCAAGTATATGCCTGGTTTGGCCCCATCACCTTCGGGGCCATTTCTCTCATCATGGACCTTACGCCTTCCATCAATAGCTGTTACATTAAACCCAACTTTGGGAAATATTCTTGCTTCTTCAGTGGTGAGGATCTTTGTTGATTGTATGTCTTGGTGTGGTGATATTAACACTGGTATGTGATAAGAATTTTCACTTCTTATTTATATTCTGATTGGGGGATATATGTATTTAAAAAAGCAACTCACAAGTTGAAGTGACTCCTTTATGTTACCGAATTAATGGACAAAGATTCAGTAATAGTACAGAAAAAACTGTTAATAATGTTGCTCTTCTTCCTCCTTTCCCTTTCAGACACTCTAACACACAGCAATGGAGCGAAATGGGCCTACTTCTTTGGGCCAGTGGCTGCCCTGCTAATAGCTGACCTCATCTTCTTCCTCCTGACTGTGCGCTCGCTCCTCGTCACTGTTCAGCAGAGCCACAAGGGGACGGCTCAGAAGCAAGCCAAGCAGAGGCTCAAACTGTGCTTTAAGGTTGGGCTTCATAATCTTCTTATTACTGTGAAAAAGTCCATATCTACATCTTTATCTATATTTGTATCTGTATGTGTATCTATTCATCCATGTGCCTAATTATCTATTTGTGTGTCTGTCAATCTGCAATACTCGGACTGTGAAAATAAAATCATGCAATACTTCTCTTATTTCAGCTTTTCCTGGTTATGGGGATCAGCTGGTTTGCAGAGATCATCGCATATCAGTTTGGTCCAAGCAATTTTGGATACATCTCAAACATTTTCAACTGTTCACAGGTTTGTGTTCATTAAAGATAAAGGGATTTCTTGGAGAGTTATAAGATTTTTTTAAAATGAGGGATGTTTTATTGCTGTAACTATTACATTCTCAAATTACATATATAGGGCTGTAATAATTATGAACTAATTAGTGATACTTGCATTGTCGATAGTACAGGTATTTGGAATTTTTGTCAAGATTTCCGATAACTAGATATTACTGAGATTACATCAGTGACAAAGCCAATGAGAAGTACAGGGATTGTTTTTCTCCATCGATATTTGTGACATAACTGATACTTCTTTAGAAAAATGATTCACAACCTTTATACACTCACAGCCCCTTTCTCAAATCTCTGACACATCCACAGCCCTCTGATAATTACTTGGGGCTAAGGGAAAAATGTATTCAGCAGTCTGTAAGTTATATTCATCCAATCGTAAAACAATATTCCTTGGAGTCAAATCTTTGTAGTATATACTGAATGTAAGAACTGATGAACACCTAGCAAACTGGCAAATATTTTTTCCATGAGGCTTCATAACTCCTGGTTGGGAACCACTGCTTTAGAAGTTGTTCCAGTATATTTACCTCCTTCCCTAAATTCCTAGAAATTACCTTGGATTATATCTGCTCTTTATTATTTCTTGTGTAAGATGACTTTTGGGATAAAATTTGAGATCACAATATCATTACTGGTCATTTTGTTTGTCACATCATTCCAGCAAAACACCAAGATGTGCTTAATTTTTTTGTTTTAGATTTTGTAATAACACATTAATGTAATGTGTTAATGTAAGCATGTTTCATGATTTTACTTCTATATGATTATAAGGAACTGGTATGAATTCCTTCTTTAATTGAATAATGGGGATGTCTTATGATATATCAGGAAATAATTCGTTAATAATCAGCCACCCCTTGCAGGGCTTCATTGTGTTCCTGATCTTCATCCTGAAACCCAAAATCATGGAGGCAGTTCGAGCCAGGCTGTGTGGCTGCTGTGGTGACCCCAAGCCAACCAAGATGCGCGGTATGCTCCCCTTCACGTCCATGGTCCTCACCAACTCAGCAACCACGGATGAGTTCTCGCTTTCTAACCAACAGCTTTCGCTTGCACGCTCCAATGTCCATAACCAGATTTCCACGATCTCCAACTCGACAAATGACATGGTTGTACCCCCCATGTCCCATCACCTCCCCAAACACCTTCCACTCTCACTCTGCCAGTCGTCAGAGCTGCATGCAAAGATCCACAGCAGGCCATCATCTGAATTCCCAAATGAGGGTGAGCTGAGGGCCAGTTCTGAGCGGGACTCAAGGGACTCATCCCCTTCGTCCTCCAGGCCGTCAACACCAAGGACAACCTCTACTCGAGGCTCACTCTCGGCCAGCTGCAAGTCCATGGATGAAGTCACCTGCTGATAAATGGCATGTTTTATTTCTGTTAAACTCTCTTAAAGTGGCAAACATTTGGTCTCGTACTAGATTTCCTTAAAGAAATGGAACTATTGATTTTGCTGGTTCTTGATTATATGATTATTCTTTCTTTTGAGAGTTTTAGTTCTTTTTTTCTAATGGAGATGACTTGCTTTAATATGAGAATCAGTTGCCTATGGAGTTATGATTTATTAATAGTAGTTTTCTGTTTAATAGAGGCTACCTTTATTCATGTCGATGTGCTTGTATTTGCATTTAAAATCTATAGAAAAATAAAAAAGATAGGAATGCTTGAGCATAGATTGTGTAGGTATATATATCTATATATGTATATTTTCTTATTAGTTAGAAAGAATTTAGTAACCAACAGCCTTGAGTACTTCAGACACCTGTCAGTTATAGTTAAATAGACTGCAGTTTGATTAGCTTTAGAAATATGTTTTATTATTTCAATATTATTATTCCAGTGTTTGCTTTGGTCAGGAAAACAAGAAAGCATACTGTGCATGAATTTATTAATAGTCATAGAGAGGGGAAAGATACAACGGGGTTATAGTCAAAGAACTATTGAAAGTAGCAATTATAGACAAATGTATTATCATTGAGTTACCAGAATTGGCAGTCTTAGATTTTTAAAATCTGTAAACTAGTGGCTGTTTTCCTTGCAGTAGGAAATAAATACAATATCATTTTGAAAGTATTCATTAAATGGAAGCCAAAATTAGGGGAATAAAAATTAAGCAGAGATATATTATGCTTCTGGTAAAGCATACAATATTTTCCTTTGTTATTAGTTAATATTGAGCTGGTCTTAGTATTAACATTGCTTGAATGGTAATGACTATGTATTTTTTCACCGTAGATGTGTTGGGTTTGTTCTGAACATTCCTCTGTTGTCTAAGTTGTGATGATTATATTTTGTCTTTACATTTATCTTCAATTATCTGCATTTATTGCTGCCAATAGACATAGATGCTTTTCTACTAGATTTGTTAGCATTGGATTATATACATCGCAAGTATAAACAAGGACACATAAGCACACAAATACACATGCACATGCATTAATACATATTCACATATACACACAAGCACATATGTGCTCTCATGCATGTGTGTGTGTGTGTGTTCACATACAAGCAAGCACGTGCGCGCCCACACACACAAACACACACACACACACACACACACACACACACACACACACACACACACACACACACACACACACACACACACACACACACACACCATGATTATTATTTAGTGTCTCATATATGCCTAGCCTTATACTGTGTGAATGTTCTCTTTATGTTCATGTATAACCCAATGTTTCCATTACTCGTGTCTTTTATATGAGTTTCCTAAAATTTTATTTTGCATGCCTCAAAAGCATTGCAGTGCCATGAGATGTATTGTGTATATAGGAATTTGTGCTTTATCTTTAAATTTTAAAACATAAGAGAGAAAAAAATAAATTATTGTATAATATATTGTATCCATGAGTGGTACCTCTGCAACAA
>NC_061852.1:21833416-21838416 GCF_019202785.1 Penaeus chinensis | reverse complement strand
GGGCGTGAGGCAAGAGGGAGAGTACCTACTCCTCGCCTGACGGGCTCAAACTAAACATTGATCCCTTATACCCGCGGGACCCAACCTACGTAGACTCAAGGTCCGTCACAGAGCCTGCATGGCTTTTGTCGGCCGGCGGATCCACGGCCTCTGCCTCCGCCCGGAGACGATCGCCGGAGACAACCTGCCCTTCCAGCCTGTTTGTCTTTTTTATATATATTCTGGCTTACAGTTCTGTTCATGCGATTAATGATCTAATGAGCATCATTATATTAATGGTAATATTCGTGATACCCAAGATTACAACACCTTTGTGCAATAAGAGTTATTTATTATGATAATAATAACAATAATGATAATAGGATTACCATTACTATTACCATTGTTGTTTTCTTTATCATCATAATTATGATAATGATGATAATTGTAATAATAGTGATAATAATAATAATAGGGATATCAATAATAATGGAAATTATAATGATGATAAAGGTAATAATAATAACAGCAATAATAGTAATGATAACAATGTAATGATGATTATGATAATAATGATAATGATAATAATAATAATAATAACAATAATGATAACAATGATAATGATAATGATAATGATAATGATAATGATGATAATGATAATAATAATAATAACAATAATAGTAATGATAATAATAATACGAACAATGATGATAATAAGAACAATATGATGATAATAACAATAATTATAATAATAATGACAATAATGATAATAATGATAATCATCATCATCATAATAATAATAATTATTACTATAATTATAATAATAATAATGATAATAATAATAAAAATAGTGATAATAATAATGATGATGATGATGGTAATAATAAATAATGAAAATAATGATAGTGTAATAATTTTGATGCTAATAATGAAAGTAATAACGATAATAATAATAATGACAATAATGATACTACTACTACTACTAACAATAATAATAATTATTATTATTATCATTATAACAATAACAATAATGATAATAATAATAAAACATATAATAATAATAGCAATGATAATAAGAACAATGATAATAATAATAATAATAATAATAATAATAATAATAATAATAATAATAATAATAATAATAATGATGATAATAGTAACAGCAATGATAATAAGCACAATAATGATAATGATAATAACAATGATAACAATAATAATAGCAATAATAATAATAATAATAATAATGAAAATAGCAACAATAATAACAATTAAAACGATGATGATGATAATGATAATAATAATGATAAAAGCAAAGATAGTAATAATTATAATAATGATAATAATAATGATAATATTGATAACAATAATAATGATAATGAATATAATAGTAAAAATATTAACACTTACAACAACAATAACAAAGAAAAAAGAATAATGATAATGATAATAATAATAATAACATTAATAATAATAATAATAATAATAATAATGATTATTATTATTACTATTATTATTGTTATTATTATTGTTATTATCATTATGATTACATTAACAATAACAATAAGAATTAAAATAATAATAATAATGATAATAATAATAATAATGAGAAGAAAAACAAAAATAGATATAATGATTATAACAATAATGATAATGATAATAATGATAATGACAATAAATATTATTACTATTACTAGTATCATTATTGCTATTATCATTATTATTATTTCTATCATCACTGTTATTATTATTATAATAATAATAGTACTAACAACAACAATGGTAGTAATAATAATAATAATGATAATAATGATAATAATCATAGTAATAATAATGATAATAACAATGATAATAATTATAACAATAATAATAAGGATAATAATAATAATAATAATAATAATAATAATAACAATAATAATAATTGTAATAATAATTATAGCAATGATAATAACAATAATAGTTATTATTATTATTATCATTATTGTTCTTATTGTTGTCATAATTACTCTTACTCTTATTATTATCATTATTACTATAATTATTGCTATCATCATCAACAGTATTGTTATTGCTACTATTATTAACATTATCATTATTATTATTATCATTATTATTATTATTATCATTATTATTATTATTATTATTACTATTATTATTATCAATATTATCATTACTATCACCGTTAGCATTCTCATGATTACCATTAGCCTTATCATCCTCGTAATCATTATCATTATCATCCTTGCAATCAAAATAGTTATAGCAATGGCAAAAGCAATAATGATGGTAACAATAACAATACTAGTACTATTACCAGTTGCAATGATAATGCTATAATCGGAGTAAAGATAAAGTTGCACAGACACTCTCGCCGGCATAGACATGTATTCACGAGGTGGAGATGAAACCAGCGAAGGAACCGTGGTTCTTCCTCATGCGATCGCCCGTCAGCCCGTCTGCTCTTCGCCCGTCAGCCCGTCTGCTCTTCGCCCGTCAGCCCGTCTGCTCTTCGCCCGTCAGCCCGTCTGCTCTTCGCCCGTCAGCCCGTCTGCTCTTCGCCCGTCAGCCCGTCTGCTCTTCGCCCGTCAGCCCGTCTGCTTTTCACCCGTCCGCTTTTCGCCCGTCAGCCCGTCTGTTCTTCGCCTGTCAGCCCGTCTGCTCTTCGCCCGTCAGCCCGTCTGCTCTTCGCCCGTCAGCCCGTCTGCTCTTCGCCCGTCAGCCCGTCTGCTCTTCGCCCGTCAGCCCGTCTGCTTTTCGTCCGTCTGTTTTCGCCCGTCAGCCCGTCTGCTTTTCGCCCGTCCGCTTTTCGCCCGTCAGCCCGTCTGCTTTTCGCCCGTCCGCTTTTCGCACGTCAGCCCGTCTGCTCTTCGCCCGTCAGCCCGTCTGCTTTTCGTCCGTCTGCTTTTCGCCCGTCAGCCCGTCTGCTATTCGTTCGTCCGCTTTTCGCCCGTCAGCCCGTCTGCTTTTCGCCCGTCCGCTTTTCGCCCGTCAGCCCGTCTGCTTTTCGCCCGTCCGCTTTTCGCCCGTCAGCCCGTCTGCTTTTCGTTCGTCCGCTTTTCGCCCGTCAGCCCGTCTGCTTTTCGCCCGTCCGCTTTTCGCCCGTCAGCCCGTCTGCTTTTCGTCCGTCTGTTTTTCGCCCGTCAGCCCGTCTGCTTTTCGCCCATCAGCCCGTCTGCTTTTCGCCCGTCCGCTTTTCGCCAGTCAGCCCGTCTGCTTTTCACCCGTCCGCTTTTCGCCCGTCAGCCCGTCTGCTTTTCGCCCGTCAGCCCGTCTGCTTTTCGCCCGTCAGCCCATCTGCTTTTCGTCCGTCTGCTTTTCGCCCGTCAGCCCGTCTGCTTTTCCCCCGTCACCCCATCTGTTTTTCGCCCGTCAGCCCGTCTGCTTTTCGCCCGTCAGCCCATCTGCTTTTCGTCCGTCTGCTTTTCGCCCGTCTGCTTTTCGCACGTCAGCTCGTCTGATTTTCGCCCGTCAGCCCGTCTGCTTTTCGCCCGTCAGCCCGTCTGCTTTTCGCCCGTCAGCCCGTCTGCTTTTCGCCCGTCTGCTTTTCGCCAATCAGCCCGTCTGCTTTTCGCCCGTCAGCTCGTCTGCTTTTCGCCCGTCAGCCCGTCTGCTTTTCGCCCGTCAGCCCGTCTGCTTTTCGCCCGTCAGCCCGTCTGCTTTTCGCCCGTCAGCCCGTCTGCTTTTCGCCCGTCAGCCCGTCTGCTTTTCGCCCGTCAGCCCGTCTGCTTTTCGCCCGTCAGCCCGTCTGCTTTTCGCCCGTCAGCTCATCTGCTTTTCGCCCGTCAGCCCATTTGCTTTTCGCCCGTCAGCCCATCTGCTTTTCGCCCGTTAGCTCATCTGCTTTTCGCCCGTCAGCCCAGGAAGCCTGCGAGATCGATCCGCATGCTTCTCGCGCACTAGCGGTTCTTGCAGTCTACGGCTCTGCGTCAGTCGCTAAGGAAGGTGGAGCTCCTCTGACGTCCCTCCGCCTGCGTGACTACTCGAGCGGCTGAGCGATGGAGCCAACTGGGGTGTTCGGCGAGGGTTCCGCGCCCGACAAGGCTCTGGTACTGAGCCTGAAGGTCCTGCGCGTCCTGGGCGCCTTGCCCTACACATGGCCGGGTGCCCTGGGTCTCGCGTCTCGCCCGACGGAGGGACAAGAGCCCGCGTGGGTTCAGGCCGCCGCCGCGTCGGGAGCCCCAAGGGACGGAGGAGGAAAGGGCGAGGGACGGGACGCTTGGAAGCCTCCCGCACAAGGGAAAGAACTGCCCTTGCCCCTCGTCAGGTCAAAATGGCTGACGCTCTGGTCGCGGGCTTTCTTCGTGACTCTGGCCTCTGTCTGCGCCATCGCATTCTTCGCGGACGTACAGATATATTTCACTAATGAAACTACAGTGCAAAGCACCACATTTGTCATAATCATAATAAACATCGTGGCAGTCGTTTTGTTGTTTTCTAATCTGGCTGTGAGTTGGTCTGCCTTAGCGAGCCTGATCAGGAGACTCGTCTTGTTGAGTCGCGTTTCTGTTCCTCCCAAGACATGTTCAAGAGACACCTCTTTGCATTGTGGATTGCTGCTTTATTTGGTCAACTTATTGATACAGCACTACTCAGTGGCTGTGACTGCTATGACACTTGGCCTATCCGTCGGTGTCCACTTCTTCTGTTATCACCTCCTGATACTCGTCCTCGACGGCGCCGTCCTCGCCCTCATCGTCCTGCTTCGCTCCATGTGCTCCTCGGTGTCTGTCCTGTACAAACATGCGCTGGGAGTCGGCCCCAGCAGCCTGCGCGAGGAATTTCTCGCCGCCACCGAATGCTCCGACGCGGCCGTGGGGCATGGCTTGTCCCCTCGTCCTGCCGTGGCCATCCACGGACACTTGCGCCTTCGCCTTCTTCGGCAGCAGTTGGACACTGACAAAACCGCACGGCTGATCTTCGACATCCACGAATTCCAGAGGGCGTTCAACGACTACATGGCCACGCCGGTCGCCCTCATCCTGCTCAGAGCCATGCTGCATCTCACTGTATCCATTTTCTATATG
>NC_061852.1:21813416-21825916 GCF_019202785.1 Penaeus chinensis | reverse complement strand
AATTACAATGTTCATTTTACAAGTATAGGTACACTCAAATATACAATAAAGAACATGGGAGTGCTATAGGACTTACCAGGTACAAAAGTAAATTAAACCTGCATAAAGTATAAAATGAAAAACGTTGTTCTTCAGGAAGAGTGAGAAAATACAGTAATCCAGATAACTTAAATCACCAAAACAAAGACTTCCTATTTTTACAAAAGAAGTCTCACTGTAATGATTTTCATATGAAGGTAAGAGACTTAGGCTGGCTTTCTGCCGGTTGTTTAGTATGGGCGGCCTGCAGGGGGACCTGAAAAGAAACAAGGGGCCCATTAATTCAATACACGTAGAGGAGACTACTACTATCTAGCAAACATAACCATCTGGAGGAGGAGGAGGAGAGAAAGAAAAAAATCACATGAATAACTTTACCAAAGCATTTCTAAGACCTGGTACCCTTTCTTTACCTATTTTGGCTATGATATCTTAACAATCTCAAATTAACATTTGGTCTATGTTTTTCTGATATACTTAACCTTGTCCCTGTGTGTGTTTTTTTTTTTTTTTTTTTTTTAACTTCAATCTATATTCTTCAAACAATAATATTAAAATGAATGCACTAGTTTAAAATGCTAATATCAACAGGTGTATTCTGTGATCATGGTAAATAGAGGATCTTCACTGATCTGCCTGAAATAAAATCTACTAACTTGAACTGAAAAACCTTTTCACCAGCACTTTTATAACCGTATATCAGTCAGTTATGATAAACAGTAAGACTTTCTCTATGGGCCTGCAAATTTGAGATTCTTCTTAGGAATTCTTAACAGTTGCAATGTGTGGACAACTGCCGAGTATATAAAAATGGGTTCGTGACAATATGTTCTCTAAAAGCCCTGATATTTAGGAACCATTCGCATACGAATGAATGCCAAATATGTACAATCAAATCAATTTTTGCGTTAGACATTTTAGCTGACCTTTTCTGCTGTGCAATTTTCAAATGATGTTCTTCAAAAGAAATGACATTTCCCCCCCAAAAAATACTTGGAGTAAACACAGTAATAACTGTTGGGGATCATATTCATGCATCATTACACTGGAAAAAGTGACAGCTAGCACTGGTGCATTTATATGCAAAGGAAAGAAAGGTAATTTTCTGAAGAGGAACATACAAAGAACACAGTGTCCTATCTTGTAAATGTCAGCCACTTCAAACTTGTATTGAGACCATAAAAGGCTATTCAGTGGAAAAGAACAGCAAGCAAGGTGCTTTAGACATTAAATTGATGTACAAATATATCTCCAGTGACATTAAACCCAAAATCAATGGGCATGGTATGTACGTACATGCCATGCCCACTGTGAGTTTACTTTATTAATTGGTTTTACACACAGATGGCTCCACTTGTAGTAAGTTGCCAATGAGTCAATTATGAATATTACTTGTCTCACCTGTTTACCCTTTTCCTTGATTTTTAAAAATATTTCATGTCATCTTATAAAAGGCTGTGGAATAGGAGTCGGAAGGAATTTGGTGTTGCTGGAGTTGGAGTCGGAGTCAGTAACAATGCCCTGACTTCGACTCCAACTCCGACCTCAACATAAATCACAAAATTCACACTTTTTAAGCATATTGCATACTTTATTTCCACCCGAGAATTCATATAATTTTCATTTTGTCAAGTCTTGTATGTACTTTTTAAGGCATAATGATTTTGTTTTTTTCATGAAAATATACAATAAACAGGCCACAATCACATAGCTACAACCATTTGACTCAAATCTTTTAGGGTCATGGGGTTAAAAGGTAGCCTGTAGTTGTTATGAAATCCATTTCTATTATCATTATTATACCTAGGGATTGGAGTCACTAACTCCTCAGCTCTGATCTTATATTGCTGTTAATACGGTCAATAACATTAATCAATAAATTAACCATCAATACTGATAGTATTACTATAAAAAAAAAAAAAGTTGTAAATTCAAGGAAAGGTAAAATCAGGTAAGGTCACAAGGTCTACCAACTGACTCCTTTGTGGCTAAGCACTTGCAGAATCTTTAAAAATGAGCACAGTATTTTCCTAGTGACATTGGGTTAAGAAGCTAGTTTTACCCAACACATCTTTAGTTGAAAAATATAAAAATCAATAACAATATTATAGTACTACAACCTAGAAAGGGGGAAGAGCGTGGGGGGGAAGAGATAATTCTATATTGTAAAAATAAATAAAATCATCTACTACGAAATGAAACCAAGGCTGACTGACTGTATGGTTTGCGAAGTTCTAGCTTCGCCCGGGCCTTCTAAATATGGCCCGGCCTGTGTCAGCTTTTTACGGCTGTCTCATTGAGTTGTCTGACACTCGGTGCTTACCGTGGCGGCGGGATTGCCAGCAGGCGCTCTTGCCGCCATGGTGTAAGCATTTCGCATAGCCTCTTTACCAGCACGGCGGCTGTTGTGGGCGGTCCATGTCTCAGGAATTGTGTATGGTCACAATTTTCTAGGTAGTGGACTAATGTGGCGTTCGGCTCGCTGCAGTGCTTGCAGCACCTTTCATCGCGTTCGATTGTTGGGATAATCTGCCATGCACAGTGGTAACCTAGGCGCATTCTGTGAAGAATGGCTTCAGTACCTCTGTTGCTTACTTCAGAGAGTGCCAGTGGTTCATAGCCTGTGGCGTCTGAGTACCAGCTGGCCGAGGGGGAGGTTCTCGTTTCCTCTCTGTGGAGCTGCCGTAGGAAGGTACGACCGACCAAGGCACACTTCTCCATAAGTAATTTTCGGCTCAGTTTTATCGTCATGGGATTTGGGGGCATACCCCTGCCAGCGACGACTAGTCTGTCAGCCAGCTCGTTCCCTCTGATGCCGATGTGGCGAAACCAAGGAAATTGAAGATTTCACCGTTTATACCAAGGACACTGACAATTTGTTAAAAGTAGTTAACCCATTGGACTTGTACTTTGCTGCCTGCACGTGGCTCAAAATCCAAGCATTTGGATTACTTGTGATATGACTCCCGAGTGTGTGGTTTATAGGTCCGACTCACAGGAGCACCCATGTTCTATGTCAAGACTCCTGGTCTCCTCTTTGCAATGTTATCTTTTTCCCCCTCCCCCCATTAGGTAGTCAAGAACTCAGTGCAATATCAATAACAAGTAACATTTTGTTGTGTGTGTAATTTTGCTAATTTTCATATTAAATTTCTGGGATACACCCAGAACACCAGTCACAGTGGGCAGGAACAGGATCCTGAGCAAGGAAATAAGGTCCTCCCTGGAACCAGCACTCTTCCAGTCATGGCTCATGGATGGTATATTCCACTCTCTTAACAGCGGACACAATGGACAAACCCTTTCCTATATGCCTACTGAATCTAATCACCCTCTAAGTGCATTGTGCAATTGTAATGAGTTATTCCTGTCACTGCAACTTCAGGCCAAAAATGTTCATGACAGCATGTTCCCATTATCCCTGCCCTATGCCAAAATTTTCCATGATAGCATACTCCCATTACTCTGCCATTAGCCAAATTTTTTTTTCACAATGAGATGGTCATCCTGTCACCCAGAGCCTAGGGAATTAGTCAACCCATTAGATCCCATTTGGCTGAAATGCAATTGGTGGGAACCTCTCATCATAAAAAGCAGGTGATGAGAACGTCTTATCATGGGAAATTGTTGCCTAGTGTTGGAAACTCCTGTTATGAGAGCACAAAGCATTTAGAGTGAGACATTTATAATGGGGCCCCTTACTGAGCTCCTGATGGATTTCTACTAGTATTCATCGACCATGCCTGGAAGAGAGCTGTCTCCAGGGAGGACACTATATCCATGTGCAGGAACCTCTTTCTACCCACCATTACCAGCGACGGAGGGAGTGTTATGGAAAATTCAATAAAACGGGGAAAACACACACACACACACACACACACACACACACACACACACACACACACACACACACACACACACACACACACACACACACACACTCTCTCTCTCTCTCTCTCTCTCTCTCTCTCTCACTCTCTCTCTCTCTCACTCTCACTCTCACTCTCACTCTCACTCTCACTCTCACTCTCACTCTCACTCTCACTCTCACTCTCACTCTCACTCTCACTCTCTGTGTTACTTATTGTTCCTTGTCAATGGACAGACTGTAAACTACCCCAGAATGATAATACAGACCTAAGAAAATGGCATAACAGTAAAAATACATCTTCAGAAGAAGGGAAGCAAGAAGTCTTGAAACTGTACTTAAGTGTTCATATGGGCCAGGCATATAAACCACACACTAGGGAGAGTCAGTATTCAAGGAAGTGCCATGAGACACTTGGATTCAATGGATTAAGCCACTGATGAAGGGATACTAAACATGGTGAATGCATTCAACTGCTCAAAGGAAAAATCAAATAAATAAATCTAATTATAAAACATATAAATAAAATTAATAAACAATAAAAATAAATAAATATGTATATTTTTCACAATATGGAACTAAAAGATCCACAAATTTGCTGAAAATTATTTCCAAAAAAATATGCTTCTCTGCTAGGCAGTAGCCAGAAAGTTACACTGCTCAAATTTCCTTTTTACTCCCTTTTATATACACCCTGTATGCAAGAACTGAGAATGATATCAATCATTTTCAAATCCACTGAAGATAACTGATAGGTCTGTGAGGATAACCACTCAATCCCCTAAATTCAAGGAAAAATGTAAACAGCTAAGCTTAGGTCAGCCAAGTCACTAACTGATTAATGACTATGCATTAAAGATGGCATCTATGTGTACCAAAAAATATTGATAATAAATAAGTAAAAATAAATATATAAGTAAAAACTGAGAGCATTGATAGTGCATGTTCCTGGCAAAAATGGAATAAGAAAAATTTAACATTAAACCTTTCACTTGAGAGAAATGTTAAAAAGAGACTGTCCTTTCATGTCACATTACCTCCTCTCATCATTGGTCCACTTGGGGGTCCCATGGGACCACCACGGCCCATGTGTGGGGGCATCCCACCCATCATGTGAGGGGGCATGCCACCAGGGGGACCTCTGGGAGGCATGTTGAGCTGTGGACCGGCACGTGCTGCTGGCTGCATCATCTGTTGTGAGGGTCCTCCCACACCTCGTACAGGACCTTGCAGTCCTGCACCTCCAGGACCGGGCATGCCTCGTCCAGCTGGGCGGCCAACACCTGGGCCAGGGGCAGAGCCGGGGAGGTTGACACGTGGGCCATCCTAAAGAAGAAAAAAGGGACAGGGATTACCAACTGGATAAGTGTACTGGAAGAAATAGTGCTGGTACTGCAATAGCATTAAAAGAATCTGTACTCAAATACTGCATACAAATGTTTGATATATCAATATAAATCATTAGCTACATGAACATTATGAGGATCTACTATTATTAAAAGGCAAATTGACATTCCATTGTCAAACATTTATTATATCCATAATACTATCATTACCAATAAGAGTGACAAGAAATAATACAAATAATGTATAAACAACAAAGATAATCATCATACTTTTACAAGTATCTAAGATTTTTAATAGCCCCTAAAATAGTATGACTGTCAACTAGCATCTTAAGGTTTTCTCAAGATTCTGCTGTCTTACATAAATTTATTTAATGCAAAATTACTGTATAAAGGTAAGGTAAGTATTGTGTGAATCTTCGATTTACAACTTTGTTGGCAAAATCATATTCACTGTTTGTTAACTCAATGTGTGTTGGGCTTTTTCAGTGGCCATGTGATCTGCCAAACAGTTATATCTGTATGGGCTACATCTATAGTAGATGCCACCCGCAAACAGAGGCTTAAGGACAATAATAATCTGAAAATTTTAATACCAGAGCTACAGTAATACCCAGAAATTGATTATTATACATTTTGTACTTCTATTTTCTATATAAAATAAAATTCTGTTTCAAGACTTGCTCTAGGACTGGTATAGAGGTTGTACCAGATGATTTAATTCTGAATGTCATTTACCAAGTTGCTTCTCCCATTCTAGCAACAATCACATCAGCAGGCCTTAGAAAAATTTTTATTTGGCAATGCTACAGTCTTGCTCTGCTGATCTTACAGCTGAAGATGATGTACAAAGTCTAATACCAAGTACAAAAAAGATGTCATGGTTGAAAAGATTCCTTACTATATACAAATATTTGGAGTATAGAATAAGACAATGTAAATGGCAATACTATTTTTAAACATACAGCTGTGAGCTAAGGAAAGTAGATATTGCAAATCTCCAGAATTAATTTTGTCTTATCTATACTGAATACCACAGAAAAGAAAGGAAATTGATATTAAATAAGGCAAACAAGAGATATTCACATTCAGCTGGATGCAAAATCCACAACTCTAGAGGTCTACAGGACTTTTGTCACCAACGAGTTTCTTAACCACATCGTGGAGGAAACAAACAGGTATGTAGAGGTGATGTGCCTATATTTGTCCACAGTTCTGTTATATTCAGGCAGCAAAGGTAATTGAGGTATCTACATAAATTAATTCTTGTTTATGTGGAGATTTGCAGAGGCTCATGAGAGGACCTGAAGGCATGGCTGTAGGTAGCAGCCAGTGACAACAATTGAGGAGCATCTGTACCTGACTCTGCGGCTGCTGATGGGCCTCAATTATAAACCACGCTTGGCCCACTATTGGTCTCAGAACCCAGGGTTCCATATGGAGATTCAAACAGATCTCTCATAATCTGAACTTCATTGACAAGGCAGCGCATGATGAGGAAGACAAGCTGTGGAAGCTGGGGCTTGTCTTAGACATCATCGAGGCTCGATTCCAGGTGGTGTACACACCAGGACAGAATATCTCAATTGACGAATCCCTATGGAAGTTCAGAGGCTGCCTCAGCTTCAGGACTTACAACTTGAGCATGCTAGCTTGGTTTGGCATCAAAGTTTACAAGCTCTCAGTGGGGGACAGTGTAGGTGTAGGGTACACCTGTATTCCGTATATAAACTTGTAAGGAAAAGGGTAACATGCTGTCCTCTAAGAAGGAAGGTATGTGTTTTGACTATGGGTATACCATTTCTATGGACAACAACTGGTATACCTCCCCAGTATCATTCTACTACCTCTAGTCACTTTGTGCCACAGCAAGAGCCCTATAACTTGCAGGGGTGACCTTCTAAACTGCCATTGCCTTCACAGTTTACAGGGAGGATGCAGAATAGAGTGCAAAAGTTACTGGACACGAAATAGTGCCACTGTTTTATGTGCTACTGTGTGGGCCAAAGGGACATGACCCATAGTACCTGTGAGGAATGCCAGGTAGCTTTGTGAACCTCTGGGTGCTTCGAGAACTACCATTCTCAGAAAAATATATAATTATATAGTTTATACTATATATATAATAAAATAGTGATAGGTATATTTTGGTTTCTTGTTCTCTTTTTGCAACTGTATAAGAAAGAGAAAGCAAAGAACACAGTCCGAACTCTTATATGAAAAAAAATCTACTTTTGAGCATTAAAAATGTGAATTCACTTTAGTTTTTCTGCCTTTTCCAAGTGTCATATGAAAGAAAACGAGCACAAATCTTTATGGTTTGACCCCTAATACAAAAACAAAGCTACTCTTGAGCACTAGTTTTACTTTTCATGTGAACAAAACACAACTTCAGAGCATCAAAAATGACATTAGGGTTCCTGTTGTGCTTCTTATTTTCCTTCTTTTGCAAGTTTGATGGAAATGAAAAAGAGAGCTAAATTGTTGATGTCATCACCTAATATGGATAATTTGGAAGCACTTCAGTAACTCTCTTCAATACAAAAGGCAAAAGGATGCCAAGAACACACCATGAAAAAGTGTAATTTCTACATATTCCTCATTCATAAAACACGACAATCCTCCAAAATCTGTGGACAGATTCCTGCAAAATTGATGTGATTGTCTTTGCGTAGCTGTGCCATGTCAGAAAAAATCCTGTAGTGGGGGGCCATGTGGCTGACAACTAATACTGGCTGGGAGATTTAGCAACAAGTGGAAAATTCTGGGGTGAATGGGTTAAAGTCCTTATACAATGATTATGGAAAGCTTATCAAAACCGCATTTTCCTGTATGTATTTGACAATTAAATGCCAAAAAGTAAGATCTGCTTCATGAAACTTGAAAATTTTAGTCTCTTAACCCTTTAATGACGGGTGAAGAAAATGTTTTAAAAAAATCTACGTTCTTGGAGATCAATGGTAACGGGCCGACTTTGAGTGGTGTTTTGGCGCGTTGCCGCAACATACAGCAGCACTCCACAGATCAAGTGGTTTGTTATGATGCCTCAGGTCATGACCCATCGGGAAGGGGTTAAGAGGCTGGGGGGGGCCAGACAAGCAGAAAGCTTTTTGTTATTAGGGCTAAAGGAACCTATGCATTTAAACCTCTACAATTACTTCTCTCCATCCTATTTCAAAGAGCTGATGATCTGTGAATGCATATTGAAACTCACCTCGGAGGGAGGGGGTCCTTCCAGAGTCATGGTGACAATAGTCTCTCCGCGCAAGAGTACCAAGCCCATTGTTCTTTTCTCCTGTTTCTCCTCTTTATTCTTCTTCCCACGCACACAGCGGAACTCCTCACAGTCAGCAAGGATGACATTCATGTGCTTGTCAAAGGCTGTAAGGGAATGGCTATTTAGTCATGCAAGATAAACTGGGGAGAAGAGAGAGAAACAAGACTGGGTACTAAAGGGAAAGAGGAAGAGGAGAACAAGGAAGAGAATTTATGTGGTTCATACTAAATACTTATATTAAGGAACAAGGAATAAACATAAAAAAATATCTAATTACACTAAAAACAAATAGATAAATACAAAAAATAACCAAAATAGATATGGATAATTCATATAATTATATAAATTACAGTTGCTTGTAACATAAACAATGCATATTTAGTAACCTACTTTATTTCAATCTGAGATGAGAATTATATAATGTGAAAGGTAGACTACATCAATAACAAACCTTTGAAGATGCCAATGAAGGTCCTACTGTCTTGCATGGTTACCTTCATCCGGTAGCCAATGTGGCTTAACATCTTGTTGTTCTTGGAGAACGTCTGGAGACAAGAGAAAAGTATAAATAATCATGGATAACAAAAACCATGGAAAGTAAATGATAGGAAATTTGATAATTTTCCAACTTTCCTCCCCTCCCTGACTAAGTCTCATGATCACCATGGCCTATTTACTTTTAGCCTTGTGGCAAAAGCCACAGTGGGTGCTGGTTATGCTGTGTATGTAGCCACCATGAGTGATTTTATGCTAATTTTTTGGCTAATTCTTCTTTTCCAGCTTTGCCTTTGTCAGCTGTACTGACAAAGGTAATTCTTGGGATTACAATAAGCCTAACTTGGACTGACAATGACAGCAAACTCTTGCTTGACCCTAAAGGATAAGTACTCTTATAACTACTGCTTGGGATGTGTTATATGTTGCCACACCTGGATATTCCCTAAACGTGGCATGATTAGCTTCTCACTTCTATCATTCTCTCTATAAATATATCAGGTACATCAATTCTGTCAACAGGTGATACTCTTGTAAATGTCCAGGCCATAATCTGGAGTTTCCTGGTTTTAAATTTGTTAGTGACTTTACTGACTGATCAGGCACAGGAGGCATACCTAAATAATGGCCTGGAGGGCACTTTCTTTATTTTGTTTTATGACATGGTAGTCTATTGTGAATGTAAAGATTCCTGAGAGGCTTAACAATGGTAACGAGTGGGAGGAAGTATTGGGATTATTTCCAGTAGCCTTTATTAACCTATTCACGATGGGATTTCCTCATCCTATGCTATGCCATACACTAGTCATTGCTTTACAATCCGCCTTTCGCGAGAAAAAATTAGAAGCGCAGGAAACACACAAAGCCCAACTTTTAGCTCCCTTCCTGGACAAATGACAGGTTGGAGCACTCACAGATCAGTGTGTACCCATACCTGTGATTGTCCTTTTGTTCCATTCTGCTAGACAATTAACTGACAATCCTTACATATTTCTCTTTCAAGTTCCAGCCTTATTCTACTCCACATATAAATACAAATACTTATAAAAACCGTTTCCTAAGAAATACAAGTCCAACAAACCTCCACTACTACATAGATTCTAGTGAGGTGAAATGATTAATGTTAAAGTTTACTTACACATACCACTAGCCAATTCACAAATTATAAGAACCACTGTGCTTGTCTGCAATATGGCAAAAGGCAACCAAACTGCCCATAACTGTATTTCCTTACCTGAGGCTCTGCCACACATAAATACTTGTAGGCTATATCAACTCTTTGCCTCCTCTTTGCAATTTCCTTTTATTCTATGTGTGCTGTCTTCCCATTTTACAAGGTCTATAATTATCTTTTGTTATGCTGTACCAACATGGTAAAAGACTATTTTTACTGAGCCAACTTCATATTATCTCTCTAGTTAGTTTATAACAATAAGAATAAGCAACATGTTACTTATGTTCTTTAAAAATATTTTGTAACTAACTCAGCCTGCACCATTAGTCAAGATGAGCAAGAATAGATTTCAGTGAATGGATATAGTGTCCTCACTCCAAGTTGGTGCTTCTCTTGACATGGCTCACAGCCAGTACATTCTCCTCTCGTTTACCAATGGAAATAATGCAAGAGCCCTTTCCTAAAGGACCACTGAATTTAATCTCCCACTAAGAGTTTTGTGCACTCATAGCAAGACTTTCCTGTCATATACCATTTGGCAACAATATCTCGACACATTCCAATCACCCAAACACACCTCTCAAGACCCCTCCAGCAAAGATTACCTCACATATGTGGTAAGACATAGATGAAACTCAGGAACATCAATTACTTAAACTGTGAGCATCACTTTTCATGTTCTTTTCCTTTATTTGTGGTGTTACCATATTCAAGAGCAAAGAAAGTAAACAGTCGCAACAACAACCACCTGGTCACCTTTTTCGATATATCATGCATTAAATTTGTGTCTGCTGATAATTTATGCACTGATGACCAAAACTTTTTTTGGGTTAATCTTTATAGTAAGAAAGCAATAAGCTAGGGTTAATTGAAGATAGTAGTTTATTCTTGTAGAGGACTAAAAGTTGCAATGGTTGATACAAGAAATAATCTGCGGACATGAATGGTAACACCACATCAGAGCCGAATTCCACTTGGGACTTCTGATTTTCAGCTCTATTTCGCTGTTCCGACCAAGGTAAAGACAACGTTTGTTGGGGGGGGGGGGGGGTATTGGGGGGCAGAGCCCCCAATGAAGGGCATACCCAGTCACGGCTACTTAGATTGTGAATAACTTTGGCAGTGTAGAGTTGGGGAGTGTGTCCATACTGTAAAGAATTATCCTTTCTTCCCTCTACAAGGATATCAACTTCAATATGTCTAGCTTAGTGTAACCATCCCATAATTATTCACACCATAGGACTACTAGGATTTCTGATTATGGGTCTTCTATCAAAGATCATAGTAATCATGGGGATTTGGATAAAACACAAGCAATATTATAGGTTAGCATTACCGAAAGCAACGAACAGATATAGAGGGAAATGAACACTGCCATCTTATAGAGCACAAAAAGGACAGCACCGACTAGGAGAAAATTTAAGATCATAGCGTTGTAGGCAATGAAAAACTACATTGACTGATATCCAATTTGCAGAAACCCACCAATTCCAGTTAAATGACAAAAAATGTATCGCGGTGAATGCCACGCTGCGGCTAAGTCCACTCGGCGTTGACGTGGTTAAGTCCATATGTGACGTAATGTTAACTAAGTTCTCGCACATTGTTCACACCAACTGCTCGGCCACTGTGCACCTATGTCACATGACGTCACGACGAATCGTGATCGGGTGGGGTCCGGGAACAGAGCCCCTGATAGGGAAATAGTGATCAGGTGGGGGTCCAGGGTTAGGTTAGGTTAGGTGAGCTCCGGGATCTCCCTAAGATTGTTGGCTGAAGTTCAGGACTTTGTCTCTGACGGGTGCGGTCCTTTTATAAACATTTACCCAGGGTTGGAAGCAATAGAGGTATATCCGTGGCAGTCTCATATTTCCGGGAAATTACGAAAATACCCTCTGAGTCTCACAGCTCAGAGACTAAGTCCACAACACCCACACACAGCCACAGTTCTTAACGGTGGGTTTTCTGTAAGTTCGCATGGTATAAATAGAGGGGGGTATAGGGGGGTTTTACACCTCTCTAGGGGGTAAATGGCAGGGAGGAATGGTTACTTTGGATTTTGGATTCGCAAGTTATCCTGGATTTTGGACTTTGTCTCTGGAGGGCGCATCACTCTCATAAACAAATACAATATTATCATTAGAAGAGTCACATATTGAATGCCATTGAGGTAATTTGTAAGGTTTAGCAAAAGTCAAAATCCCTAACAGCAGCATCTCTACTTCGGTTTCTGAATCTTGTCTCTAGATATTTTGTATATATACTTCCCAAGGGTAAGTGTTAAGCCAATAGTGATCCAAT
>NC_061852.1:21800916-21808416 GCF_019202785.1 Penaeus chinensis | reverse complement strand
CATTGCTATTAGCATTATTGTTATTACTACTATTTCCATTAATATTATCATCATTATAATAACAATACTACTACTACAACATTGTGTTTTATTATCAGTCATTACTAATATTATTATTATTATTATTGTAATTTTTATCATTATCATTATTACTATTATTATCATGATTATTGTCATCTTTATTATTATTACTATCATCAGTATCATTATTATTACTGTCATCAGTACTGTTATTATTATTGTTACTACTACTGTCATTATCATTATCTTTTTTTGTATTATTGTTATTACTATCACTGCAGTTATCATCATCATCATTATCATTATTATTGTTATTATTTTTGTTATCATCATCATTATCATTATTGGCAGAAAAAAATACAATTCACAAACGAGTCATTATAACTATCATTATGATTGTTGTTATTACTATTATCATTATTATTACTACTAGTGTTATTCTTATTATTACCATAATCGTTAACATTATTCTCACCATAATCATATTCATTATTGTAGTTGTTGTTTTTATCTCATTCTTATCATTATCATCATTCTCCTTCACATCGTTGTTATTATAGTTATGTCATTATTTTTTCCCCCTATAGTTAATGCCATCATCATTACTATCGTCCATTGGCTTGTTATCGGAACAGATTTTTTTTTGTTTTTATTCTTGCTTAGGCTTGGTGGTCTTGTTCCCTTCGTTGCTAATGCTGTTTCTGTTTCTTTGTTATTAATGTTATTTGTTCCTCTTATTGCTGTTCTAATTACTATTGTTATCGTCATCATGCTTGTAATCACTATTGACGTTATTCCATTTAGATTATCATTATCACTCTCATGATTATTGTGATGGTAATTATTATTGATTTTATTGTCAGTCACACTCTCATATCAATCCCATTATTAATTGTATTATTATCAGTGTATTAGTAACAACAAAGATAGCAACAAATAAAAAAACAAAATTAATAATGAAAACATTAATAATAATAATGGTTTACAGTGATTATGATGATAATGAGAATTCTTATTGTGACTGTTTTCGAAGATTTAGTTATTAGTATTAATTGTAAAATATCAGGTGTTCAGAGAGTGAGAGAGAGAGAAATATAGAAAGAGAGAGAGAAAGAGAGAGAAAGAGAGAGAGAGAGAGAGAGCGAGCGAGCGAGCGAGCGAAAGAGAGAGAGAGAGAATGAGAGAGAGCGAGCGAAAGAGAGAGAGAGAGCGAGCGAAAGAGAGAGAGAGAGAGAGAGAGAGAGAGAGAGAGAGAGAGAGAGAGAGAGAGAGAATGAAAGAAGAAAGAAAGAAAGGCTGAGAGGAAAAATAATGAACATTTAATACTGATGACGAATGACACTAAAAACCCCAGGTCGTTACTGTGTCGTTAAGTCGTTCTCATTGTCATACCATCAACATTGCCATAATTAGTATAATTTTCATCACTATCATTATCACTGCTGTTGCCGTTACCACTATCATCATTATTGTTATTATCACCATCATCATCATTATTATAGTTATTATTGTTGTTGTTATGGTTGTTGTTGTTGGTGCTGTTATCATCACTATTATTATTACTGTTATTATGATCATTGTCATTATTATCATCATTACCATTATCATTATTATTAGCTTCATTATTAACATAACTGGCAATATTATATCATTATCATTATTGGAGTCATTTTTATTATTATTACATTGTAATTAATGTTTTTATGATTATGATCTTATCATTATCATCATCATTATTATTATTATCATTATTATCGTTATTATCATTATTACTGCTATTGTTATCATTATCATTATTTTGATTATCACCATTATTGTTGTTATTAATATTATTATCATTACTGTTGTTTTTGTCATTATTTTTGTCATCCTAATCGTCAATATCTTTATGAGAGCGATTACGATCATTATAATTATCATAGTTTTTCATATTCATCATTATCATTAATTGTATTACCTTTTCTTCTCTCAAAATAAATCACTCATGATCATAACTCATCGTTATTTTGGAATCATTTTTCTTTGCTTTTCTCATTTCGTATATACATTTCTTTTATTTGAGTTTAATATTCCATGGAAAAATAAACAAAAACTATGAAAGGAAAATGGGAAACACAAGTGAATAAAACACACGAATCAAAATGTCATATTATTCAAAGGATCGTACAAAGAACACGAGAGAAAAAAAAAACAACACTTAAAATAAAAAAAAGAGGAAAAAAAAATTATCAGAAAAAAAAAAAAATACTAACATGCATGCACTCATTTATTTAACATATGGCAGCAACCGGGGGAAAAATCCAAAATTGAAAGAAATAATTACATCTTTTTTCCCCCAAGTTGCGTATCAAAAAAAGGAGATTTCTTAATCCTAGAGAAATATCACAGTTGTAATATAATGAAGAGTGAAATGAAAAAGTGAATAAAGTTTTAGGGAAAGGATTACTTCTCTATTTTTGGCGGGAGGGAAAGGGTTTTTTAAATTACAATTTTGGATCCAGACTTGGGACGCCTTTCAGTCTCAGTAAAGCTGTTTCTATATATATATATAATATATACATATATATTATATACATATGCATGAATGTATATATATATATAGTGTTAGTCTCATAACAAGAGCAGAGACTGATGTCTTTTATGGATTTAGAAATTTCTTCATCATAATCCTTTTTTGGCCTCGCGTGTGTACGTGTGTATTTATGTGTATGTACCTGTAAGTGTGTGTATGTATGTGCATGTCCGAATAATCTGTTTTGTCGTTGGGAAAACGAGCCTAATAATAACACCGAATATATGAAACGTCACGATAAAAATAGATTTTAGGAGATAAAGAAAAAGGAAAATACTTTCAAATTGATACAGTGTCTGCCTTCCTTCTTCCTGGGAGGTGTCCCTTTCGTCTCTCTCTCTCTCTCCTTTCCTTTCCTCATCTTTTCTTCGTCGCTTTCTTGATATTTCCGTCTTATCCTTTTTCCGTCTCAAGAAAGCGAAGAAAGATGATCGGCGAGCCTGCGTCTTTTAACATTAAAATGAATCCCTTCGGTGATACAGTTAAAATAATAATAATGGTCTGAGCAAAAGAAACTCAGAGAGCGCCATCGGCCCTCTCTTCTTTCCACCATCATTGAAGAATCCATTAGTTTACACATACATATATAAAAATGGGAGTGTATATCAATATATAAAAATGGAGAATGGAAGAGCTGTCGACGGCGACGAAGAGCCAAGCGCCGTTGATGCTAATGCCTGGGAACGTGCGTCACGGGCCCTTGAGGAGAGAGGCCGCACTGCACACTATTTTCATTTTCCTTTTTTTTCCTGTAAATCACTTCACGCTGACTCTAGCACCTCTGGTTCAGTCACTTGTAATAAATAAACATTATTAAAAACTACGGTGATAACAGTTCAACACTAACAGCCTTAAAAAAAAGAAGAAAAAAATAGTATTGGAATTGACACAGAATTCAGCTAAGGCACTTTTTGTTCTCGTCCATGTAACCACTGGTTTGTTCTCTCTTCACCTTTTCAACCGAGTTTGTACGTCTTCTGTGCGTCTCGAGCGAGGGCCGCCCCTTCGCCGTCCGCCATGCGCCAGGGTTATGTCAGCGACGACATTTGTCAAGACGAGGCACGACATACGTTGTCGTCGTCCACCGATACGCCCTCGGAGTCGTGCGGAGCCCCCAGGGCTTGCGAGGAACCCTATGCGCCGCGTGAGGCGGTTGAGGACGCCGCGTCGCCCGAGCGGTGAAGCATCCGTTTTATGGTCATGGGTGACCCTTTAGAAATTTCGTTCGATGCACCGACGAGGAGACAAGCCCCCGCCGGCGCTGGCCCATTCGTGCCAAGCCTTAGCTCGATCGTTCCCTGGCTTCAGATTCTCCAAAGTGAAGCCTCTTTGCGGCCTTGAAGGAGCTTGTCTCGGTGGGGCTGTTTATGGGCGTCTCAGGTTGAGGGATAGAAGAGTCCTAGGCCAGAAGCGAAGACCAACCTCGGGCAGCACCTCGTCCTATGGCAGCTTTAAGAATTAGGAATCTCAAGTGTAGCTCTGAGACTACGCGACTGACTATTCAATTAAGATGCTGGTGTTTTTCTTAAGCAGCGGCGTCCGCTGGTCGGGATGCTGTGGGTTCCGAGACATCATCTCCGGGTTGGTGAGCAGCTGGTGGAGGTAGTCGGGGTTGATGGGCGGGTCCTGCGGCACGTTGGGGCGGCGGTTCCTGAGCGTGTCCGGCTGCTTGTTGGGCGGCATCTTGTCCTTGGCGTCGGGCGCCGCCGAGGCCGGGTTGCCCACCACCTGCTTGTTGAAGAGGTTGGGGTCCGACAGCCGCGTCATGAGCTCGTAGAAGCGGGCGTGGCTGAGGTGGCCTTTGATCCTGTACAGAAGGTAAATGTCTCCGATCTTGCAGTTCTTGCAGACCTTGACCACCATCGCACGGACGTTGTCGTTGGCGTGTGCGGGCTTGGCGGTGCGCAGCAGGTACACGCGCATGCACGGCAGCCACATAGCGAACAGGAAGATGATGTAGCAGCAGGTGACGAAGGACAGGATGATGAGCCACAGCCACAGTCCGAGGAACAGCTTCTCGTAAAGCTCCATGATGGTGAGGTGGCAACCGAAAACCTCGGTCCGCTTGTTTACCAGTTGGTTTTCGGTGGAGAGCTCACACAGCGCGAACGGCGGGAACGTCTGAGACATGTAGTCGGTGAAGTGCTGCGGATCCCTGTCGAACGGATAGGCCCTGAAGCCGTACTGGATGAAGCGGCCCTGCAGGATGAAGTCCAGGTACTGCATGGCGAACACGTCGACCACGAGCGCCAGCAGATTCACCGAGAAGAACTTCCAGTAGAGGCCGTTGTGCGTCTTGAGGTTGAACAGGATGTACCGAGCGGCCCTCTCGACGAGCTCGCGCTCCGCCTGGTCATACCGGTGGGCGTTGGCAGCGAGATCCTCGAGCAGCTTCTTGCAGCGGGCGTTGTCGAAGCTCTTAGAGACCTTTCGCGGGATGTAGTAGATGCCGGCGAGGACCAGCAGCGACCACGAGATCCACCGATAGAAGAGCAGGTAGCGCCTCGCCCCCTCCTCCTCCTGCACGTAGGGGTACGAGAGGCAAATGTTGATGTAGTCGAGTCGGACTTGCGTTTCGGCGTTGAAGTGTGACACGCAGGTTATGACGTCACGATAATACCTGCGGGGAAGGAATCAGTTGTAAAATGTGTTTTACTTGATTACCTCTTCTGAGGCTTTGGCGACATGTCTGTACTGGTCAACTCGCTTTCCTTGCCAATGCAACTGTCCCAATGAATTAAACATGACATAACCTTTTCCTCAGATAAAACCACGTGAACCAATCATATACATAATCTAAGCATATCATGTATCCATTATTCGGCATTAGATTATAAAAAAAGTACAGACACGAAGAGAACGAGCTCTTCCTACTCACCATGAGTACCAGACGGTGAGAAACCCTCCGAGCATGATGCAGAAGGTCCACCTGTAATGCATTCTGAGGACGAGGCCATCGCAAGTGGCGGCGCAGATCTGATTGGCGCGGCTCTTGACCACATTCAGAATGCTCCCCAAGATGGATCGCAGGTCGACGCTACCCGTGCCAATGGACGGCATTCTTGCTCCTGCAGAAGGGGGAGAGCGAGTTTAGAATAGAACATTTGGATCGGAACGTTCAGAATTATGCCTTTGGAAAATGAACTTTCTGAAATAAAACATTTGGAATTTTGCGGTGGTGCCTACATAATAAATCATAATTATATACAAACGCTGTTACCATTGAACAGGTGGTAACAGTAACTACATGATAAGAGTGATCCATGTACACAGAAACGAAACTCAAGTCGGGTTCAAACCAACCGGCTACTGGTATCCCAAGAAATAATCAATGTTGTCGCGTAAATGCTGCGCGAATATTTAGTCGAGCAGTGAACAGGGCACACGATCTTTCTCTCTCCCTCTATAGCTCCTCCTTCTCTATTCCTCTCCCTTCTCTATACCGTTCTCTGTAGTCACGAAAGCTATCTGGCTACCCATGACTCCATTATATACATCCCAACCACTAACACGAACGCGACCTGATCACTTTTCGTTCTTTGAATCCAGGGCTCGGGGGAAACGTTTCTAAGAATATCCGGATTGCTACGCGTTAAGATGAAATTGATAAGATGTCGTTTGGTAAGAGATATATTACGTTGGCATCGACAGCGGTTACGTACGCTGCTATGTTGGCCAATCAGGATAATTTAAAAAGCCCATATTCATGTGGACGTAGGGAAATTGTTCGTAAAGAAACAAGCTTACTAAGCCGCGGGATGATTTAAATACCGTGAAAATGTTGTTATCAATATAAGGCAATAAGACAAATTTATGGATCTAATCTTATCACAAGTGATTCTTTATCTCTCCCTCTCTCTCTATCTCATACATATATATATCTTAGCAGATATTTAAGCATCTCTCTCTCTGTCTGCCCCCCATCTCTTGTCAAAGTAAAACAAAATGTCTCTGACTGTCTGTCTGCCCCCCCCCCTCTCTCTCTCTATCTCTCTCTCTTTCCGTTTAGCGTGAGCTGGGAATTTCAATGACTGTTTCCGTCATTGTTCCAAGGTACTCGCCTTTGTAGCTAGTAGTTCTACATTTTAAAAACTTCACGGCCAACCACAAGTATTTGATTATAATTTACTTCCACTATTGTTCGTAGTAGTAGTAGTAGTAGCAGTAACAGTAGTAGTAGTAGTATGCAGTAGTACTACTACTTTTATATTAATATTGTTGATGTTCTCTTTCTAGTCCAATTACTATTAGAAATGGTGTCATTCGTACTATTATCATGTTTAGCATAACATAATTTTTCTATTACTATATTAATAGCAATAATGATAATATCAGTAATAGCAACAATGATAATGACAATTATTATTATTACTATTACCATCATAATCATCAATTATCATAATTATCGTTGTTATCATTATCATAATTATCGTTGTTATCATTATCATAATTATCGTTGTTATCATTATCATAATTATCGTTGTTATCATTATCATAATTATCGTTGTTATCATTATCATAATTATCGTTGTTATCATTATCATAATTATCGTTGTTATCATTATCATAATTATCGTTGTTATCATTATCATAATTATCGTTGTTATCATTATCATAATTATCGTTGTTATCATTATCATAATTATCGTTGTTATCATTATCATAATTATCGTTGTTATCATTATCATAATTATCGTTGTTATCATTATCATAATTATCGTTGTTATCATTATCATAATTATCGTTGTTATCATTATCATAATTATCGTTGTTATCATTATCATAATTATCGTTGTTATCATTATCATAATTATCGTTGTTATCATTATTATAATTATCGTTATTATCAGAATCATCGTATAATTATCGTTATAATTATCGTTATTATCAGAATTATCGTTATAATT
>NC_061852.1:21788416-21795916 GCF_019202785.1 Penaeus chinensis | reverse complement strand
GGGGGAGGAGGAGGAAGACGAGGATGTGGTGAAGGAGGTGGATGTGCGGGGGGAGGGGGGGGGGGGGGCAGGAGGAGGTTAAGTGGAGTAAGGAGAAAAAGGACAATACGAATAGCAACAACGATGCAACATCAACAACAATCCCTATTACCAACAACGACAACCACGATAACAACAATAATCAATAACAACAACAACAAAAATGCTAACAATAACAACCCGATGCTAAGACAATAGCCAATGACCGCTAGCGCAAGCAGACGCCGGCAATCAACACGAGTCACCATTGCAACCTTGTGGCTCCCTCCGCCCCTCCTCAGCTCGCCGACCAGCCTCAACGGACAGCCCAATCGCCTCTTAAGTCGTCGGCGCATGCGTGAGTGCGTGCATGTGGCGTCGCGACCGCGTGATTGCCGCCTCCCCACGCACGCACCGCCTCGTTCGTCGGCCGATGGCTCTCGTCGTTTAGAGGCGCTTGCACCCGGCCTGGTGGCTTGGGCGAAGGAGAGTTAACGAAAGAAAAAAAAAAGGAAAAGAGAACGGGGAACATAAGTCGGGACAAATACACGTAGACACATGCAAGCAGTCGCGAATATACAGATACCAACGCAAAGACACACTCACACACAGACACACACACACACACACACACACACACACACACACACACACACACACACACACACACACACACACACACACACACACACGCACACAAACCGAACCGTGAACCGCCAAAGCACGCGGCGACGAGAAGAGGAACCGAAACTAACCATAAAGAGGTTACGTCCGCCATTGTCCGGCGCCTCAAAGCATAAAGCCATAAAATTTTGACCGCTACTATTTATGATTTCCGAGACTGACCTGGGCAACCGGCGAGGAATCTATTGAATCAAAGAATGCCGAAGGAGAAGGGGAAGAAAGTGAGAGAGAGAGAGAGAGAGAGAGAGAGAGAGAGAGAGAGAGAGAGAGAGAGAGAGAGAGAGAGAGAAGGAGACCGTTTGCGAAGAAAAGGGTTTTATCTTTTTTCGTATTTTCGCATTGTCTGTTAGTTTTTTTCCCTCTCACTTCCTATCTTTCTTTCTGTCTGTCCATCTGTCTGTCCGTCTGTCTGTCTGTCTGTCTGTCTGTCTGTCTGTCTGTCTGTCTGTCTGTCTGTCTGTCAGTCAGTCAGTCAGTCAGTCAGTCAGTCAGTCAGTCAGTCAGTCAGTCTGTCTGTCTGTCTGTCTGTCTGTCCGTCTGTCTGTCTGCCTGTCTGTCTGTCTCTCTCTCTCTCTCTCTATTTTTTTCATTTTACTCTCTCTCTTTTCTTTTTATCCCCCTACCCCCTCTCCCCTCCCATACTGCCAATTAAAAGTTAAAATTCAGTTCTACGTCATGATTACTAATGGGAACAAAATTAATCCCAGTTTTTGAAGAGCCAAGCTATCCAATTTGTTCATTTTTCCCATAAATATTAAGCTTAAAAATTGTATCTTTACTTAATATAAAAAAAAACAAAAAAACAGACAAACCAAAACGACAATAAAATGAACATCAATTGCATTACCGACCTTCAATGTGAACGGTAACAAAAAAAGTTCTTTCAAGAATCTCATTTCGGTGACAAAAAAAAAGAAAAAAAAAGAAAAAAAAAAGAGAGAAGTAAACTGACCGCAGTGGTATGTATTCGGTGACATTTTTCGGTGTGCGATAGACAACAAAAAAGTTCAAACCAGAAAAAATAAAGACGACAACAACATCAAATGTAAAAGAAAAAAAAAAAAAGAAAAAAAAATAATAAACACTGGAGACAAAAGACGATCGATCTTCCATCAGAGCCAATCAGCGACGAGGTTACAAAACTAAGCAAGAAGAATAGACCAATCAGGGACTCCCTTTTACGAACGCGATCCGGACGTTCTCAAAGGGTTACGAAGACGGGGCTTAAACGAAGGAGAATTTCATCATCCGAATTTAATCAGAAATCATTAAATCACACCGCGCGGAATATATATTCGATCAATCAATCTATATTTATATAATGATAATATTTCTAATCGCGTCTACCCAGCTGACTCACAGATGGCAGCACAGGTTGAGGTCTCTTCGTTAGTGACGGAATGTTGTTCGCCAGCTTTTTTTTCCCCTATATATATTTTTTTCCTTCTACTTTTTCGTATGGTCGGCAATGTCCGCTTAAGGGATTAGAAGCTGGAACCGGTCACATCCGCCCACCTTTTATTAACAGTCTTCGAAAGAATTCAGTTTCAACCGTTAAAACCTGGGTGGAAATAACGTGCAGGATACCGTGTTAACATGTCGATCAGGAACAATGAACAAGTTATATATATTCTTTATTATTCATTTTTTTTATTATCTGAACTATATTTGTCGTTGTTCTGTCGGTAATTTAATGGGCATTTATTCATTCTGAAGAAGAAGAAGGAGGAAGAGGAGGAGGAAGAGTAGAAAAGAAAAAAAGCAGAGGAGAGGAAGACGAAAGGTGAAATCTGGTCTTGGGAATGGTCATTAGGAGCAGTGTCATTTTCTCATCAAAAGTCAAGAAAAGCAATGGCAGAAGAGCAAAGAGAAAAAAAAGAAAAGAAAAAGAAGGAATGAAGAGAACGGTGTGTGTGTGGGGGGGGGGGGGGGTATTTGGGCAAGAAAATGAGAGCCGTTCTCAGAAGGGCAAGAGGGAGAGAAGGGGAGGAGGAAGGGGGGAGGGAAAGGAGGTGTTAGAGTAAAGAAAGGGAAGCGGTTCTCGGAAGTAAGGGCGAGGGAGAGAGAGGGGGAGGAAGGGATGGAGGAAGGGGAGAGAGAGGGAGGGAAGCAGTTCTCGGAAGGAAGGGCAAGCGAGGGGAAGCTCCGAGGGCGAGGCGCGTCGGGGCGAGAGAATCCTACCCCGCAGTGTCTGTCACGAGGAACCAACTTACGTTCGTGAAGAAATCTGTCCATCCAGGCCGGACTACTCTAAAGGGTGTCGGGTAGGTCAGGCTAGCAGGCCTCGGGAACAATCCCTCTCTGTCCTTTTCATCTTCCGTTTATCAAGTTCATTCATGTTCTCTTTCGTTCAATAGATCACCCCCGCCCGACACCGGGAGCCGAGGATTTTTGTCTCTCGTGTGTGTCTCGCGCCAGCTAAGGAGTCCGTGCGCTGAGCTCCTCCTCCCCCTCCGACGGCGATTTCTGCCCCCCCAGCGCCGTTCCGTGACAATCCGTAGTACAGCGACGTGACAAATCCTTACGTACCGCCGCCGAGGCACGTCCCATGAACGAAACAGGCACGACAGGAGGAGGACGCACGGAGGAGGCTCACGCATACGAGTGTGCGACCCTGCCACGGCAACGAGGTGAGATACACTGACACTCTTCCAAAGGGCCCGTGTGACCTTTGCCAGCTGCACTGTGGCAGGTGGCGAGGAGCGACTCCCTCGCCTGCTCGCGCGCCCTCCCGTTCACTCCTTCACTCCGCCCGCGCAGGATCACCGCGAGGAAGAGCGAGTGAGAAAAACAGAAACGGGGAGAGGCCACAACGCGATGACGGAAGGCGATTGAGTCGAACGCAGTCCCGCGCGGGAGGAAACCAAATGAAATTGACTGATGCAGCCACGCGAATCGCACTGATTAACGACGATAAAGGACAGGACACGCGACAGCCCTGCGCGGTGGGCAAAGCAAAGCATCGAATATCACGAGTAACGAGTTCTAATTGCTTACAAGGGAGGGCTGTCTGCCTGAGTCACGCACGCACGCATGCACGCACGCGCACATATCAGAGGCTAGAGAACAAGATGGAGAGATAAATAGCTAGATGGATGGATGGATAGATATATATATATAGATAGATAGATAGATAGATAGATAGATAGATAGATAGATAGATAGATAGATAGATAGATAGATGGATGGATAGATGGATAGATGGATAGATGGATAGATGGATAGATGGATAGATAGATAGATAGATAGATAGATAGATAGATAGATAGATAGATAGATAGATAGATAGATAGATAGATAGATAGATAGATAGATAGATAGATAGATAGATAGATAGATAGATAGATAGATAGATAGATAGATAGATAGATAGATAGATAGATAGATAGATAGATAGATAGATAGATAGATAGATAGATAGATAGATAGATAGATAGATAGATAGATAGATAGATAGATAGATAGATAGATAGATAGATAGATAGATAGATAGATAGATAGATAGATAGATAGATAGATAGATAGATAGATAGATAGATAGATAGATAGATAGATAGATAGATAGATAGATAGATAGATAGATAGATAGATAGATAGATAGATAGATAGATAGATAGATAGATGGATGGATAGATGGATAGATGGATAGATGGATAGATGGATAGATGGATAGATGGATAGATGGATAGATGGATAGATGGATAGATGGATAGATGGATAGATGGATAGATGGATAGATGGATAGATGGATAGATGGATAGATGGATAGATGGATAGATGGATAGATGGATAGATGGATAGATGGATAGATGGATAGATGGATAGATGGATAGATGGATAGATGGATAGATGGATAGATGGATAGATGGATAGATGGATAGATGGATAGATGGATAGATGGATAGATGGATAGATGGATAGATGGATAGATGGATAGATGGATAGATGGATAGATGGATAGATGGATAGATGGATAGATGGATAGATGGATAGATGGATAGATGGATAGATGGATAGATGGATAGATGGATAGATGGATAGATGGATAGATGGATAGATGGATAGATGGATAGATGGATAGATGGATAGATGGATAGATGGATAGATGGATAGATGGATAGATGGATAGATGGATAGATGGATAGATGGATAGATGGATAGATGGATAGATGGATAGATGGATAGATGGATAGATGGATAGATGGATAGATGGATAGATGGATAGATGGATAGATGGATAGATGGATAGATGGATAGATGGATAGATGGATAGATGGATAGATGGATAGATGGATAGATGGATAGATGGATAGATGGATAGATGGATAGATGGATAGATGGATAGATGGATAGATGGATAGATGGATAGATGGATAGATGGATAGATGGATAGATGGATAGATGGATAGATGGATAGATGGATAGATGGATAGATGGATAGATGGATAGATGGATAGATGGATAGATGGATAGATGGATAGATGGATAGATGGATAGATGGATAGATGGATAGATGGATAGATGGATAGATGGATAGATGGATAGATGGATAGATGGATAGATGGATAGATGGATAGATGGATAGATGGATAGATGGATAGATGGATAGATGGATAGATGGATAGATGGATAGATGGATAGATGGATAGATGGATAGATGGATAGATGGATAGATGGATAGATGGATAGATGGATAGATGGATAGATGGATAGATGGATAGATGGATAGATGGATAGATGGATAGATGGATAGATGGATAGATGGATAGATGGATAGATGGATAGATGGATAGATGGATAGATGGATAGATGGATAGATGGATAGATGGATAGATGGATAGATGGATAGATGGATAGATGGATAGATGGATAGATGGATAGATGGATAGATGGATAGATGGATAGATGGATAGATGGATAGATGGATAGATGGATAGATGGATAGATGGATAGATGGATAGATGGATAGATGGATAGATGGATAGATGGATAGATGGATAGATGGATAGATGGATAGATGGATAGATGGATAGATGGATAGATGGATAGATGGATAGATGGATAGATGGATAGATGGATAGATGGATAGATGGATAGATGGATAGATGGATAGATGGATAGATGGATAGATGGATAGATGGATAGATGGATAGATGGATAGATGGATAGATGGATAGATGGATAGATGGATAGATGGATAGATGGATAGATGGATAGATGGATAGATGGATAGATGGATAGATGGATAGATGGATAGATGGATAGATGGATAGATGGATAGATGGATAGATGGATAGATGGATAGATGGATAGATGGATAGATGGATAGATGGATAGATGGATAGATGGATAGATGGATAGATGGATAGATGGATAGATGGATAGATGGATAGATGGATAGATGGATAGATGGATAGATGGATAGATGGATAGATGGATAGATGGATAGATGGATAGATGGATAGATGGATAGATGGATAGATGGATAGATGGATAGATGGATAGATGGATAGATGGATTGAGAGATGGATTGAGAGATGGATAGATGGATTGAGAGATTGATTGAGAGATGTATGGATTGAGAGATGGATTGTGAGATGGATAGATGGATAGATGGATAGATGGATTATTATTATTATTATTATTATTATTATTATTATTATTATTATTATTATTATTATTATTATTATTATTATTATTATTATTATTATTATTATTATTATTATTATTATTATTATTATTATTATTATTATTATTATTATTATTATTATTATTATTATTATTATTATTATTATTATTATTATTATTATTATTATTATTATTATTATTATTATTATTATTATTATTATTATTATTATTATTATTATTATTATTATTATTATTATTATTATTATTATTATTATTATTATTATTATTATTATTATTATTATTATTATTATTATTATTATTATTATTATTATTATTATTATTATTATTATTATTATTATTATTATTATTATTATTATTATTATTATTATTATTATTATTATTATTATTATTATTATTATTATTATTATTATTATTATTATTATTATTATTATTATTATTATTATTATTATTATTATTATTATTATTATTATTATTATTATTATTATTATTATTATTATTATTATTATTATTATTATTATTATTATTATTATTATTATTATTATTATTATTATTATTATTATTATTATTATTATTATTATTATTATTATTATTATTATTATTATTATTATTATTATTATTATTATTATTATTATTATTATTATTATTATTATTATTATTATTATTATTATTATTATTATTATTATTATTATTATTATTATTATTATTATTATTATTATTATTATTATTATTATTATTATTATTATTATTATTATTATTATTATTATTATTATTATTATTATTATTATTATTATTATTATTATTATTATTATTATTATTATTATTATTATTATTATTATTATTATTATTATTATTATTATTATTATTATTATTATTATTATTATTATTATTATTATTATTATTATTATTATTATTATTATTATTATTATTATTATTATTATTATTATTATTATTATTATTATTATTATTATTATTATTATTATTATTATTATTATTATTATTATTATTATTATTATTATTATTATTATTATTATTATTATTATTATTATTATTATTATTATTATTATTATTATTATTATTATTATTATTATTATTATTATTATTATTATTATTATTATTATTATTATTATTATTATTATTATTATTATTATT
>NC_061852.1:21770916-21775916 GCF_019202785.1 Penaeus chinensis | reverse complement strand
AAAAGTGACATTAGAAGAGCGGGTTGCGCACGCCTCGCCGCCCGGCATCCTTAACAAATGCATAACAAATACACGAAGAAACACAAACACGGTACCGGCAAAACGAACATAATATATAACATAACACGAACGCAATACACGCTCAACACATTTCTTTTTTAAATTTCTTAGTTAATATATACATGCCTCCTATCCCAATTTACCACTTATATCTATTTATCCTCATCTTCTCTCTCACAAAAAACAATAAAATAAAAATAAGAATAGAAATAAAAATAAAATCAATAAAAATAAAACAGTAAGCGGGCATCCTTTTTATGGTTCTTTAACTTTTACTCCTTCGCTTTGTAAATGTCTTTCACACTTTACACTGCATAACTTAACTGTACTTTCAGCATGTGCCACTCACTCTTTGGAGTTTATGGGGTTAAACTTGATGGGGAAAATGAGGACTTTGGGTGGGGAGGGGGAGGAGGAGGAGGAGGAGGAGGAGGAGGAGGAGGAGGAGGAGGAGGAGGAGGAGGAGGAGGAGGAGGAGGAGGAGTAGGAGAAGGAGGAGGAGGAGGAGGAGGAGGAGGAGGAGGAGGAGGAGGAGGAGGAGGAGGAGGAGGAGGAGGAGGAGGAGGAGGAGGAGGAGAAGAAGAAGGAGGAGGAGGAGAAGGGAAAGGCGAAAGAGAAGGAGAAGGAAGAAGAGGAGGAGGAGGAGGTGAAGAAGTTGGTGAAAGAGAAAGGAGAAGGAGGAGGATGAAGTGGAAGAAGAAGAAGAGAAAAAAGAGGAGTGATGGACAGAGTGATAGGAGACGGAAGGAGATGTGGAAGAGGAAAGGAAGGAGGAAGAGGAGGGATGGTAGATAGAACGGCATAGGAAGAGGATATTAATGGAGGAGGAAAGACTGAAGGAATGGAAGAGACAAAATTGAATAAGAATCAAATGAAGAAAGAAGATAATGAAGTGGGGAAAAACTACCCACAGTTCAAAAGAAAAACAAATAAAAAAAAAAAGAATCAAAGAAGACAATTTATATCTCTCAGCTCATCCCGGGTGAAGAGATAAAGAGAGAAAGAGAGAGAGAGAGAGAGAGAGAGAGAGAGAGAGAGAGAGAGAGAGAGAGAGAGAGAGAGAGAGAGAGAGAGAGAGAGAGAGAGAGAGAGAGAGAGAGAGAAAAGGAAAAAAATGATCTCATGAATCATACATAGGAGGTCAATGAATCCCTCTCTCTTATTCTCCTTCACTCTCTATCTACCTACCTTCCCCATCACTTTCCCTCACTCCTTCTCTCCCCCCTGCTCCCCCTTCCTTCCCTCTTACCCTCCTTCCTTCCTTCCTTCCCTTCCCAATCCCTCTCTCCTTCCCTCCCTCCCCTCCCTTCTTCCTTCCCTCCCTCCTTCCTTCCTTCCCTCCTCCCTCCCTCCCTCCTCCATCCTTCCCTCCACACAGAAGACAGAAGAGTCCACGGTGAGTCTCGAAAGAAGGCCCTGAGGAATGCCGAATCTTCCTCCGAGACATTTATGAAGGAAACGTGGAGAGAATTCGAGGTCGGGGCGCTTCGTCTGGGACCCGCGTCGCGAAGCCTTTTTGTGTGTCCTGCTCTTCTCTATTCTTTTGTTTTCTTTGCTTTTTGTTGTATTGCTTTTCTTTGTTTATTTGTATTTTTTTTTTCGTGAGGTGGGGAGGGAGGGGAAGGGCGAAGGAGGGAAGAAAGAAGAAATAGGGGAAAGCGGAGTGAGGAGAGGAGAGAAAAGTGGACGGATGAGAACAAAAAAAGAAGAGAGAAGAGAGAGAAAAATAAAACAGATAAGAGATAGAGAGATGTGAAAGAAGAAGGAAAGAATCGCCTCCTACGCAAGAGAAGGAAGAGCACAAGAGAAAAACGAAGATGGGGGGGGGGGGGAGGAGGAGGAGGAGGGAGTGACTAAGTTGCATCTAATTGCCATGCATCGCCCGATTCAATAAGCTTGCAATAAACTATGATATATTCTGCCCTCGATTGCCGACACCGGAGTGGATTTCAATTTGCAGACGCGGAGGAGGTAGCGGGCGGCCGTGTGTGCGTCGCGTGGGGAGCATTCATCAAAATGGCGCTCACAGGAGAGGGAGAAGGGGGGGAGGGAGAGGGAGAAGGGGGGGAGGGAGAGGAAGAAGGGGGAGGATAAGGGAAGGAGAGGGAAGGAAAGAAGGAGAGGGAAGGAAGGAGGAAGTAGGAAGGAAGGAGGAAGTAGGAAAGAAGAAGGAAGAGCGAGTGGGGGAGGGAGAGAGAGGAAGAGGGGTAGGAAAGGGGAAGGAAGAGAGAGAGAGAGACGGGTGGAGCGAGAGGAAGAAGGAGAAGAGAGGGAGAAAATGATAAGGGGGAGAGGAGGGAGGTCGAAAGAGGGGAAAAAGAGACAAAAGGAGAGAAAAAGAAGGGAATGGAGACAGTGAGAGAGAGAGAGAGAGAGAGAGAGAGAGAGAGAGAGAGAGAGAGAGAGAGAGAGAGAGAGAGAGAGAGAGAGAGAGAGAGAGAGAGAGAGAGAGAGAGAGAGTGAGAGAGAGACAGAGAGAGAGGACAACATTACATACAAATTTACGAATGTCACTCAACCGGAGAGTCTTACGGTATACGGGTTAGAAGGAGGACGGTAAATGAATACAGATGCTCGTCTCTTCCCTTCCCTGTCCTCTCTCTCCCCCCCTAACTGTCCTCCCTCTCCCCCTCTCCTCCTTCTCTGCCCTTCCCTGTCCTCCCTCTCCTCCCTTCCCTGCCCTCTCTCTCCCCCTCTCCTCCTTCTCCTCCCTTCCATTTCCTCTCCCCCCCTCCTTGTCCTCCCTCTCCCCCCTTCTCTGCCCTCCCTCTCTTCCCTTACCTATCCTCCCCCTCCTCCTTTCCCTGTCTTCGCTCTCCACCCTTTCCTGACATAAGAGTGGAGGAGATGGGGAGAAGGAGAGGGAGAGAAGGAAAGAGAAAGGGGGGAGAAGGGGGAAAGAGGAGGAGAATGGGGTAGAGGGGAAGAAGAGGAGGGGAAATTTAGGAGGGAGGAGAGGTGATGGAAGGTAGACGATAAGGGTAAAGGTAGGAGAGAGTAGAAGGGTGAAGGAGAGGGAATGGAGGAGGGAGGGAGGGAGCAGAGGGGGTGAAGGGCAGGGATAAGGGGGGGGGAGGTAATTAGTGCTCAATTCCCGTGATTAAGATTTATTTACATATTGATTCGTTCATTTACTGAGGTACTTGTTTGTTTTCTTTGGTCCTGAAGTGTCATTGTACCTTCGGCTTTATCCTCTGCGATCTACGAATACATATCCATCGATTATACATACATAAAAAAGAGATACGAAGGAGAAAAAAAGTATAGATTTATTCTTCACATTGTCAAAAAGTATCGTTCATCCTCGCTTTCCGTTCACGTGAGGCTACCGATCACTACTTTGGGAGCATTGAAACTCTTTTGTGTGGAGGAGGAGGAGGAGGGGGGGAGGAAGAGGAGGAGGAGGAGGAGGAGGAGGAGTAGGAGGAGTAGGAGTAGGAGGAGTAGGAGTAGGAGGAGGAGGAGGAGGAGGAGGAGGAGGAGGAGGAGGAGGAGGAGGGGGGGGAGGAGGAGGAAGAGAAGGGGAGGAGGAGGAGGAAGAAGAAGAAGAAGAAGACGAAGAAGATGAGAAGGAAGAGTAGGAAGAAGAGCATTATGATGATAATACAATTATAAAGAAAAGGAAAAATACATAAAAGGAAGAAGAAAAAGAAGAAAAAAAAACTTTCTCCTGCTCAACCTCGGTCTCCATCCCTCCGCTTCTCTCCCGCGCCCTCCTTCCTCCTTCCAGCATCCTCAGCATCCTATTGTCAACCATGGAATCTCCCCCCCCTCCCCTCCCCATCTCTACCCCCCCCTTTCCTCTCCTTTTGTTCACCGCTCTGCCCTTCTTGTGTTGATCGCAGCGTTACATTTGTGTCAGCCAAGAGAGAGAAACAGGGAGAGAAAGATATATATATATATATATATATATATATATATATACATATATATATATATATATATATATATATATGTGTGTGTGTGTGTGTGTATGTATGCATGTATATATATGGAGAGAGAGATAGACAGAGAGAGAGAGAGAGAGAGAGAGAGAGAGAGAGAGAGAGAGAGAGAGAGAGAGAGAGAGAGAGAGAGAGAGAGAGAATGAGAGAGAGACATAGAGAGGGAGAAAGATAGACGTCGAATGAGAAAGAGACAAATACCAAACCAATACAGACAAACACGTAGAGAAAGAAACTCGAGTGAAAATAAACAGAAAAGTCGAAATGAAAATAACAGAAATAAAGGAAAATACAAAGCAAAGGAACACGATAACCTTGAAGTGTTCGCACTCGTCAGGGAATAATCTCTCTTTTTTTCGTGATTTCCCCTTCTCTTTCGTTTTCTTCTTCTTCGTTTTCTTTTTCTTCTTCTTCTTCTTCGTTTTCTTCTTCTTTTCCATTTTCTTCCTCTTCTTCGTTTTATTCCTCTTTTCCCTTTTCTTCTTCTTCTTCGTTTTCGTCTTCTTCGTCTTCTTCGTTTTCTTCTTCTTCTTCTTCTTCTTCTTCTTCTTCTTCTTCTTCTTCGTTTTCGTCTTCTTCGTCTTCTTCTTCTTCTTCTTCTTCTTCTTCTTCTTCTTCTTCTTCTTCTTCTTCTTCGTTTTCGTCTTCTTCGTCTTCTTCTTCTTCTTCTTCTTCTTCTTCTTCTTCTTCTTCTTCTTCTTCTTCTTCTTCTTCGTATTCTTCTTCTTCCTTGTATTCTTCTTCTTCTCCTCCTCCTTCTTTTTCATGTTCTTCTTCTTCTCTTTATCTTCTATTTTTTGTTTCTTTTCGCAACAACCCAAGCGCGATTGTCCTCGTGTTAATGACAGAACAAAGAGAGAGAAAGAGAGAAAGAGAGAGAGAGAGAAAGAGAGAGAGATAGAGAGAGAGAGAGAGAGAGAGAGAGAGAGAGAGAGAGAGAGAGAGAGAGAGAGAGAGAGAGAGAGAGAGAGAGAGAGAGAGAGAGAGAGAGAGAGA
>NC_061852.1:21766067-21770816 GCF_019202785.1 Penaeus chinensis | reverse complement strand
GCTGTCAAGGCTGCAGCAGAGGGAGGGGGTGGAGGCTGGGGAGGAGGAAGGGGAGGGAGGGCAACCATCGTCGTGATACACACACGCACATACAAATTCACTCACTCACTCACTCATACACACACTCCCCCGAACACATTCGCACGCACGCACGAACACAGCCAGACACACACAGATCCACGCCCAGGGAGGTATAGCGGGGAGACTCTTGCATTTCCTGATCTCCAGTTGGCTGGGCCGGACGTCGGGTTCCCTGTCGTCCCCCGCCGCACTTCGCCGAGTGACCGGACGCTGGACGGACGGCGAGCGCTCCCTCCCTTCGGCGCCTTCGTCTGCGACCGAACGAACTGAATAGAACTGTGCGATCGTTCGGATTTATTTCACTTAACGCTACGATTCGATTAATGTGAGTGAGCGAAACAAAAGCTGAACATTCGAGTGCAGTGATCATAATACGATTTGTCTTATTTTGGATTCTGTATTGTTTTGATAGTCTTTAACATCAGAGCAATTGTGATCCGGCGCGGAAGACCCTCCTCCTTTTTCTTTTAGTTCTCTTATATCAATCGCCTCGAGATATAATAATTCAAAAAGAAAGAAAGAAAGAGAGAGAGAGATAAAAGGAGATAGTAAGAGAGACAGAACTCGTAACGTGAATCTAGAAAAGAAGAGAAAAGAAGAAGACGACGACCACGACCACCCACCCCTACCCCTGCTCCCCCTCCCCTGTGGCCTGACCTTGAGCTCCAGCCAGCTCACAGTAGAAACGACTCTTCGCTGACTTCGGAGGGACTCCAGGGTAAGAGAAGCACACCTTGTTGCACGTGGGGCCTCTGTGTCCCGTGCGAGGGAGGGAGAGATGCTGGGAGGGCGGGAGAGGAAGAGAGGGATGCTGGGAGGACGGGAGAGGAAGAGAGGGATGCTGGGAGGGCGGGAGAGGAAGAGAGGGATGCTGGGAGGGCGAGAGAGGAAGAGAGGGATGCTGGGAGGGAAGGAGAGTGGAAGAGGGATTTTGGGAGAGAAGGAGATGGATGCTGGGAGGGATGGAGAGAGGGAGAGAGGGATACTGAGAGCGGGAGAGAAGGGTGTTGGAAGGGCGTGAGAGAGGGGTAAGAGGCATACTTATGTTAATATATACAGCGAATTTGAGTCATAGGGGAGGCTGTTACTATTCGATTCTTGTTGATGTATGCACATTAATTATTCGATATGTGTCCCTTGTGGGAGTAGGTTTCCTTTGTCGATTACCAATTTAGAGTATGTTTATTCTTCATGTAAATATCTTCTAATTTCGGTCTCTTCCATGTTCACACTAGAAAACACACACAACATAAATCACGCATATTATTAGTGTATTGTACCAAGAGTGTACCAACAGTTTATCAACGGTGTACCAACAGTGTACCTTACTGCGCCTAACCGACCCCAAAAGTACCTACTAACCACTCACCAATCTCTACCTCTTTAGTGCAATTAGGGGAAGAAACATCAGTACCTTTTGTGTCGAGTACAAACGCGCCATTTCCCTAAGGACGCCGCGAGACATTCCTTATCCTTAATGCTAACCGACAAACATCAAATCTCCACCAGGAATGGCTCAACCACATCCTCGTCGGCGGTCGTTTGAGGTCGTTATGAGTAGTCACGTTCTCGGTCATGGTTTCAGGGGGCGGCTGCGAGCAAGGTCAGGCCAGTTCACTGCTGTGTCAGCCAGTGAAAATGCTATTATAATGGTAATACATTTCTTTAATACGTTTGTGTATTTTTTTATCGGTCAATTCGGCAAACTTCGAGAGTGAAAATGTCTTTCTTTTCTTTTTCTTTGCCTCATTGTTTAAACTCTTTGTTTTGATGTTCATTTGGGCGTTCTTCAAAGTTTAAGAACACGTGGCGTGGAATGATAACAGTTCTCTTGGGTTCATGTTCGTTTCTTTCTTTGTTTCTTCCTCCAAAAAGAGTGATTTAGAAAGAGAATACAAGGTGTTGGTTATAGCACACCCGGATAGAGGTTTAGTTGATGTTTAGTCATTTGGGAAACGGAAATGTTATTGTCGGATTGCCGTGCCTGCGGTTGCAATTCTGCAATGGACGACAAAGCTTACCACAAACATACCTGACCTGTAGACAAAACATTCAGCACGGTCTGCAAAAGGAAAAGAGGCAGGATGACACACACACAGACTCACACACACACACACACACTCATCCTTAACATTGATCCCTTGCATCACATTAAGCAACTTGTGTTCAACTATTCACAGTAGGCGCCCCTTGCAATAATAGGTCAAGAAGGAACTATAACGCAACAGGAAATAGTGAGTCATTCTTCAAGGTACTGTGTGATACCTCATGTCCCAGAGCATAATGGGTAAAGATTGTCTTGTGCAAATTGGTAAATTGGTAAACGTAGTTGATAGTGGATAACGATGGAGAGCGGGAGAGAGTAAGAGAGGGAGATAGAGAGAGAGTAAGAGAGGGAGAGAGAGAGAGAGAGAGAGAGAGAGAGAGAGAGAGAGAGAGAGAGAGAGAGAGAGAGAGAGAGAGAGAGAGAGAGAGAGAGAGAGAAAGAAAGAAAGAGAGAGAGAGAGAAGGGGGAGGAAGGAAAGTTACAGAGACAGACAAACCTACATACCCAGGAAAGTAGTCATACCCTTTTACCCTCCCCTCCCGCTCCCCTTTCTCTGTCTCCCTCCTGCTCCCCACCCCCACCCCTACCTTCTCCATCCCCATCCCCTTCCCCTTCCCCTTCCCCTTCCCCCTCCTGCTTCCCCCTCCCTTCCCCCCTTTCCCCTGTCGCCCCAATCTTGCAAAGACGCCCCGAAAAATTGCAACTTCTCACCAACTGCAAGAAGCCTCAGACCAGAAACTCCTCCGCCGCGTGTCGAGAAGATCAGCTTACCTCGCCTTGTTACGTCATCGTCTCCGGTTGGCGGGTGAGAGGGGTGAGGGAGGGGTTGGAGAGAGGGGGAAGGGGATTGAGAGAGGGGGATTTAGAAGAGAAGAGGGTGGGGGGGGGGTGAATGAGGAGGAGGGAGTGGGTGGGAGGGAGGGTCGTCACATAAGTTGACATTCTCGATCGACAATGTAGAAAGTAATTTTACTCAACTTTCCTCTCTCTCTCTCTCTCTCTCACTCTCTCTCTCTCTCTCTCTCTCTCTCTCTCTCTCTCTCTCTCTCTCTCTCTCTCTCCTCTCTCTCTCTCTCTCTCTCTCTCTCTCTCTCCCTCTCTCCCTATCTCCCTCTCTCTCTCTCCCTCTCTCTCTCTCCCTCTCCCCCTCTCCCCTCTCCCCCTCTCCCTCTCACCTCTCTCTCTTTCTCTTTCTCTCTCTCTCTCTATCTATCTATCTATCTATCTATCTATCTATCTATCTATCTATCTTTCTCTCTTTCTCTCTCTTTCTCTCTCTCTTTCTCTTCGATCTCATTTTTTCGCTTTTCGTCTTTCATTTATTTGAGCATCCTCTCGCAGTGGAGATATTGTACATTCTGGGTACTTTTCCACTTGGGTAATTTTCGGGGTATACTTGCCTCATTCTTGACCTCGGTTCCCCCCCCCCCCTTCCTCCACCGGCTCCCCCTTCCTCTCCCTCCCTCCTTCTCAAGGTGATGACGTCATCTTCTGCCCCATTGCGTCACCGGTGTCGTCGTTAGGAAGCAATGACCTACTGCCGATTTACCATGGGTATTACATGACCTCATTTCCCCGGTTTGATTTTTCTGTGATGCGCATGACTTGCTGTTTTTGTTGTTTGTTGTTTGAATTTGAATCCTTGCTTTTAGGTATCTTTTCTCTGTTCTGTCTCTCTCTCATTCTCTAGTCTGTCTGTCTGTTTGTCGGTCATGTTGGTTTCTGTGTCTGTCTGCCTGCCTGCCTCTCTCTCTCTCTCTCTCTCTCTCTCTCTCTCTCTCTCTCTCTCTCTCTCTCTCTCTCTCTCTCTCTCTCTCTCTCTCTCTCTCTCTCTCTCTCTCTCCCTCTCTCTCTCCCTCTCTCTCTCTCTCTCTCTCTCTTTGTCTCTCACACCCACTCTCTCTCTTTTTCTTGCTGTTTACCGGATTCTCTCTCTCACCGGCACTCTCTTTCTCTCTCTTCATTGTATCTCTGTATGTGAACTTGTCCCTAGCGAATATCCACATAAAAACCTCCTAGATCTAATCAGCGCAACAACTGATTGAAAGCCGTTGCATTGCATCCTTTCAGGGAATTCAGCATCGGCGTCCAGAATGTCATTCCGGGATGTCGCAATGCTGTTTTATCCTGAATTATTTATAAGACCATCTTGCATTATCCTAAGGGTAATTGCATCATTCCATGGCTTCGCGTCGCGTGCATTGTTTTTCGATACTTCATTGTTAGGCTGATCCTGGTAATGACATGTTGCAACATTGATTAACATATTTTCCTATTCCTAATATAATCTTGTCTCGTTGTCGATGTCATCGTCATCATGATTATCTTCTCCATCCTCATTGTTGTTATAATCATCAGTATAGTCATCATCGTCATCATTACCATCACCATCATCACTATCGCATCACTCCTACCATCATTAATATCCTACACCATCCTCATTATCATTATAATTGTTATTGTTATTGTCGCAGTTCATGTTATTGTCGCCATTATAGTGATTATTATTATCTTCATCATTGTTGCCACATCCAGAGAGCAGGGGTTACTGGCCCCCTCCATCATAGGTGAACTTCCGCTCTGGTAACAATGTTTATTCCTCGCCTCTGTGATAGTGTATT
>NC_061852.1:21764130-21765967 GCF_019202785.1 Penaeus chinensis | reverse complement strand
CTTCTTCCTCCCCTTCCTCTCCCCCCCCCCCCCCCCCCCCCAGTCCAATCGTTCCTCCTCCTCCTTGCCCCTTCTGCTAACCCTCCTCCTCCTCCCTCCCCTCCATCTCTCTTCCCCTTCCCCCTTCTCCTTCCTTTCCTTTCTTATTCCCTTCTCCTACCTTCCCCACCTTCTCTCCTCCCCCTATCCTCCGTTATTCTTCCTTCCAACGCCCTTCCCCTCCCCCTCTCCCCCCTCCACCTCTCCCCCCCTAATCTCCTACCTTTTCTCCCTTTCCCTAATCCCCTGCAACTTATTATTCGACTTCTCCCTCCCCCCCCCACTTCCCTCCTCTCCAACCCTTTCCAAATCTCCTCTATCTCCCCCGCCCCCCCCCTTCCCCTTCGCTTCAACCCTTCCCCAACCCCCCTCTGACCCTACCCGCCCCCCCTAATATCCACCCCTTCCTCCCGTCCCTCCACTTCTTCTCCCCCCCCCCATCCCTCCCCCTTCTCCCTCTTGTATTCTTTACTCTCATGCTCCCCCCCCTTCCTCCACCCTTCTCCCCCGTTCACCCTATATCCCCTTCTCCCTCCCCACTGACCTCCTCCTTCTCTCCCCCCTGTCTCTCCTCCTTCTCTCCCCCCTATATTCTTTTCTCCCCTGCTCCCCCCCCCCCTCTCCTATATCCCTTTCACCCCCCCCTGTCCCTCCTCCTCCTTCCTCTAATGTCTGATGAATTCCTGACACTCCCGCATTCACTTACTGGATCTGCCGCTCCTTCCCCTCTCTGCCGTCTCTTCATTTGGCTCTTTTCTCTCTTATTCTCTTCCTTTTATCAGTTATGTGTGGTTCGTTGCTGATCTTCATTTCTCATCCTCTATCTAAATATCCCTCTTTCTGTTTACGTGTTTGTCTCAGATTTCGTTCGGTCTCTCTTCCTCTCTGTCTCGTTCCTTCCTTTTCACTTTCCTTCTTTGTCTTACTCCTTTGCCCCCCACCTCTCTCTCTCTCTCTCTCTCGTCTGTTTCCTTTCCCTCTCTCTCTCTCTCTCTTCCCACCGCTTCCATAATGGTCTCCCCATTTCTGTGTCTATCTCCCTTCCTCTACTTCTTTGTGTCTCTATCTCAGTCCCTTTCCTTCTCTGTGTGTCTCTCTCTCTCCCTCTACCTCTTTGTATCTCTCTATATCCATACTTCTCCCTCTCTGTCTCCCTTTTCTCCTTCTCTGTGTCTCTATCTCCCTCTCTCTCCTCTGTGTCTCAATCTCCCGCCCTCTTCTTCTCTGCGTCTCTATCTCCCTCCCTCTCCTTCTCTGTGTCTCTATCTCCCTCCCTCTCTTTATCTGTGTCTCTATCTCCCTCCCTCTCCTTCTCTGTGTCTCTATCTCCCTCCCTCTTCTTCTATGTCTCTATCTCCCTCCCTCTCCCTCTTTGTATGCCTCATCCGCCCTTCCCCCTTTCCGCTTTGTTTTTCTGCCTCCCTTTCCCTCTCCCTCTTTGTGTCCCGTCCTCTTTAATCATTCCCTCTTTGCACCTGTCCGTCCCTTCCCTTCCACGCCCTCCCTTCAGCCCTCACCTGTCATCCCTTTCTTCCACCTCTTGATGTTTATATAATCGACCCAAAATAGTTTATTCATGTGTTCATTTTTCTTTGATGCTCTTTATTGTTGTTATTTATTATTCTTTATTCTCCTTGTTATTTCTTTCGTTTGTTCGTTTTTTGTTATTCGTATTCGTATTTGTTGACTTTTTTTTCCTTTTTTGTTATATATACTATTTCTTTCTTGGTGCTTACTGTTTTTTTTAGGAGATACTTGGGATTTGATGAATAGTTAGTAAGGACAGAAAGACAGACAG
>NC_061852.1:21746630-21754130 GCF_019202785.1 Penaeus chinensis | reverse complement strand
TTTCTATTTCACAAAAAACACCATCTTCCAACCATTAAGACTACAAGTTCACTTTCACTTTTATTTTTTTTCCCCTCAACATTTAGCACACAAGAAACAAACAAACATAAGTTCACTTTAGGAGTTAAACATCCCCCCCCCCTCAAGAAAAGACAAAAAAAAACACATGGCCACTTTAGGAAAATAAAAAACAAACTCTCCTCCTTATCGCATTATATTCACACAATTTCTTCCCCGATCCCCACCCTAAAAATAATTAATGATAATAATGAAGACAAAAAAAAAAAAAAAAAAAACTTTCCCGCTCCACCCACTTCGCAACAATAGTCAACAACAACAACAACAAAAACAAATTCTAAGCAACATGCAACACATACATACGCGCCCATTTTATACGCAAACTTATGTAACAAATATTTGTAGTAGTAGTAGTATATATATATATATACATACAGACATATATATATACATATATATGTATATATGTATATATATATATATAATAAACATAATGAAAATAATAATAATGATAATAATAATAATAATAATAATAATAATAATAATAATAATAATAATAATAGTAATAATAACAATTATAATAATGATAATAATATTGATAAATAACTCACTCATTGTCTTACAAGGCGAGAACAACATACAGAACACACTTTACTCACTTTACACAACTAGAAAAAAACAACCCACCCCCCAACAAAAAAAAAAAAAAAAAAAAAAAAAAGAGCAGACACATAAAAAACATAATGATAATGACAACAACAATGAACTCGGACATTCGTTGAACAGAAGACGAACATCGGCCTCACCTGAACTGCGGAACATGATGGGTCGGCGCGGCGCGTGGAGGTGCCCCTGGCTCTGGGGACAGCTCGGCCTCTACATATGAGACTTCGACGCGGGGGTTTCAGGACGAGGACGAGGAGGAGGAGGAGGAGGAGGAGGAGGAGGAGGAGGAGGAGGAGGAGGAGGAGGAGGAGGAGGAGGAGGAAGAGGAGGAGGGGAGCGGGCGAGGATTAGGGTAGGTTGGGGGGGATATGGAGGGTAGGGGAGGGGGAAAGGGTTGGGAGAATGAGGTGGAAGGGAAAATGTAAGCAAGGAAGATGGTGAGGAAAGAGAGGAAGGATGACTGGGATGGGGTGGGGGGTTGGGAGAGGGTTTGAAGGGGGTGAGGGATAAGCTTGGGAGGTTGGTGGGGAGAATAGGAGGGTAGAAGGAGATGGGGTCGGATGGAAGAGAGAGAGAGAGAGAGAGAGAGAGAGAGAGAGAGAGAGAGAGAGAGAGAGAGAGAGAGAGAGAGAGAGAGAGAGAGAGAGAATGAAAAGAAAACAAACAGACAAAGAGCGAAAAGATAGAAAAGAGAGAGAGAGAGAGGACAAAACAGCAGTTCCCTTCAGTAGTTGCGCCAGGCGATCGTCCCAAGAGACGTCGTTAGCGCTGCCGAAGAGGGGAAGCAGACAGCGGCCGAGGGAGGAACCTAAGACGCTTCGGGAGTGTACACAAGGGCCTTTCTATACGCCTGGAAGATGCACGACGGATGCAGGTCATACGATAGACGATTTTCCTTCCAATTTTTTTTGTTCTTGTGTTGAAGGATTGGGGGAGGGATGGGGGGTGGAATAGGGGGGGAGGGACGGGAGGTTGAGAAGATCTTCGATAGAATGAAATCGTTCCAGGAGGAGATAACGAGCGGTAGAGACGAAGGGAGGTGCCCGAGGTCCTGGGCAGAGGCGGCGACGCAGGGTCCGAACGGCAGCGGGTCGTTGGGCGGGTGCGCGGGAGGGAACGGCGCGAGGTGGTCGTGCTCCGAGGGGCAGAGGCCAAGTGATGCCAGCGAGGACTCACGCAAGGGGCCACGGCAGGCAGACGAGGTAGGGGCAGAGGGGACGGGGGCAAGGGCCGGGGGAGCCTGGGAAGTGGGGAAGGGATCGGAGGAGGACGAGAGGGGGGAGGGGAGAGGGTTGGGGCAGGGGGTCTTGTCGGGGAGGAGGGGGGGAGGGGAAGAGGAAGAGGAGGAGAAGAAATAGGAGGAATAGGAGTAGGAAGATGAGTGTTAGGAGGGGAGGAGGGAGAAAGAGGAAGAGGAAGAAGATCGAGTGGTCGTGGAAAAGATATTGAAGCTGTGACTGGAAGCGTAAAAATGTATTTATTAAGAAAGACAACACTGGAGACGAGGGTGAGGCTTTGGGAGGGAGGGGAGGTGGGGGAAGGGGGAGGGGGAGGAGAGATGGATAGGCGGAGGGAGGGGGAGAAGAGATAGAATTACAAGCAACAATGATAAGCTTGATGCATAAAACCGATAACGTAAAGGTAGAACTCGCAGGGCTGATAATAACAGAGCGAGGAAGAATTAAACTAAATAAACAATTAAAAAGAAATACGCAGACCCTTTCCTCGAAATTGAAAATGAGTACGAATGAACAATAAAACGATTTGAAAAACAAACAAACGAGATAACGAAAGAGAGAGAGAGAGAGAGAGAGAGAGAGAGAGAGAGAGAGAGAGAGAGAAAGAGAGAGAGAGAGAGAGAGAGAGAGAGAGAGAGAGAGAGAGAAAGAGAGAGATGATGAGACTAGCAGAAACGCAGGACGTTTAAAACCGAAGGAACTGAAGTAGCCCGCCTTGGTCACGTGCTTATAAACCGAGGTCCATGTGTGAAATGGATTCCCTCGCGTAATTTGTGACACACGATTCGATCCCTTGCGAAGAAGAGAGAAAGAAAGAGAGATAAAGAAAGAAAGAAAGAGAGAGAGAGAGAGAGATAGGAGAGAAAGAGAGAGAGAGAGAGAGAGAGAGAGAGAGAGAGAGAGAGAGAGAGAGAGAGAGAGAGAGAGAGAGAGAGAGAGAGAGAGAGAGATAGAAAGAGAGAGAGAGAGACAATAAATAGGGATAGATTGATAAATAAACAAATAGAGAGATGGAGAGAGAGAAAAAAAAGAAGGAAAATGCAATAAAAGAAAAACAAAAAGAAAAACAAAGAGCAGGCGAGCAAGAGACAGAAGGTAGAAGAGGAACGGAATGAAAGATAAAACCCTAAGAAAATCGAATAAAGAAGGGATAGGAAATAAGGCCGATGAGTCAGAGGTGGGGGGGGGGGGGGGGGGATCACACGCAACTGGAGGATCGCGCCGAGCGAAATTCAGTGGAATTCGCGAAATACGGAGAAACGAGGAGAGAAGAGAGGAAGGTAGGAGAGGGGGGGAAAGGAAGGGGAGAGAAGACCGCTACGATGTCTCAGAGAGGAAGGAAGGAAGGACAAAAGGAGAGAATGAGAAGAGACACAGACAGGAAAGAAGGAGAGAGAGAAAATAGATAAAAAAGGGAGTAGAGAAAGACGGAGAATCGAACGAAATAGGGCCGTCTGCCTACAAGGTCAGGAGGTTTAACGCGGGTGGGGGAGGGGTGGGGGCGAGGGGGAGGAGGAGAAGGAGGAGGAGGGGGGAGGCAAGAAACCCCCTCTGTTATGTGATCACCGACAAGTAAATATGAATAGCAAATGGTGGATAACTGACGGGCAACCTAAAGGGACAGGAGTGATGGTAGGGTATGGGTGGAGGTGGAGTAGGGAGGGGGTGGAGGGAGGGGGGGGAGAAGGCAAGGTTCGGTGGGAGGGGGGCGAGGGGAAGGGGGAGAGTGAAGGGACTGAGGGACAGGGAGGGAATGGGGATGGGGGTTGGGTATAGGGGGTGAAGAGGGTGCCACCGACAAGGGTCTTTCGTCCGAGATAAACACTCTTACAAGACCTCGATCTGGGTCTTTTGAAGAGGGCAAAGACACAGGGTGACAACGGTGGAAAGGGTTGGAGACGGCTGTAGAAGGGTGAGAAGTGAGAAGTGTGAAGTGTATATATATATTTTTTTTTTCTTCACCCTTCTCCTTCGCAGTTTCTAATGTCCTTTTTAAGTACCTTTCTTTCTTCCTTTCCCTTTGAAGCTTTACACTCCTCGATGCGGCAGGAAAGGAAAGGGGGGGAAAAAGGAGAGAGAGTGACAAATAAAGTCCCCTTCTCTCTCTTTATATAAAGGTATTCCCCGTTTTTTTTTTTTTCTTGCTTCTTATGTCCCCTTCCTTCTTCTCTCCTTTTGGCAAGGACTTGAAATCCCCTCTTTCTCTCGGACACTTTGAAATGGCCTTTTACGATCAGAAATCTCCTACAGCACCCAGTCCAGTCGTAAGTGTGTAGTTTTTCTCGTGTCTACTTTTTTTTTCACTCTTTTTTCTCATCCAATCACAAGGTTCTCAGATCCCGCTAACCTCCCGATTTTTCTGCTTAGATCTTTTTGTTTCTGTTTGTTCCACTCGATTTAATTTTTTTTTCCAGGTTTCGGAGGATCACATTGGAGGTGTGTTACACAAGCGCGTGTTCGGTTCTCGTCACTAACACGCACTCACACAGACAGGCACAAAGCACCTTTTGTTGCAAGTTCCGTCTGCTCCTCTGCTAGGTGTTGCACGCACGGCCAGGCAGCGGCACGGCGTCCAGCCCTTGTGGTGTGCGGTCTGAGGGCGTCCCGGCGGCGCGAGGAGGACGCCGCGGCCAGGACGGGTTCCTCGCGACACACACCTTTTAGGGCGCAGTAGTAGGGCCAGGGAGATGGGCCGGGGGCAGGGGAGGGCTGAGGAGGGGGCGGGTGGGCGGCGGGCGGGCAGGGCGTCAAGGAAGAAGGGCGCTCACTCACTGCGTCTTCCTGGCTGCTGAGCGAACGCCGAGGCTTCTCGCGCTCTGCCGGCGTCGCTGCGGCCCCTGCGTGTTGCGGCGAGTGAAAGTGCCAGGCGGCGTCGGAGGGCGAGCGGGCTCTCGCGCTCCTCCCCGGGGCGCCTTGTGGTCCGCCCAGTTTTCTGCGTAAATATTAAAGTTCACCGACGCTGTGGGCGGTCGCGGGAGGCGCTGTGGCGGACGGGGGCATCCGCAGCGGATGCACAGGAGGGGAGGCGCGTGCAGGCGAGAAAGGACACGCCGAGCGCCCTGCCACAGCCCAGCCTCGGACACGCAGGACAGCCGGCAGGACACAGCAGCAGCAAGCAAAGGAGAGCCTGTCTCCCTGAGACAACGGGTGACAAATGAGCGAGGGAGCGAGGGCGGCGCTGGAAGGAGGCGGCGGAGGTGAGAGCGACGCCCTACAGGTTGCACGGGTCGTCAGCTGATACTGGGCCGAGCCTGTGCTCTGACACCGCCACCGGCCGCGCCAGGCCCGCCGAACGGCCCTCTCCCAGCGCCGCTGAAACCCGCCGCGACGCAACAGCAGCCGACACAATAGCGGCGGAGGGGAGGGGGGGAGGGAGGGGGAGGCGAGAGAGAGGGGAGCTGGTCGAGGGAAGAGACGTGGGCAGAGAGAATGTGGACGAAGAGAGGGAGAGAGCGTATGAGATGGAGAGATATAAACTGACAGGAAAAAAAAAAAACTACATAAAAAAAGAAAAAACAACGACGATGCCAAAATACAATAACAATGCTATCTGCAGAGTGAAAGTTTTGGAGTTCGCGGGTTATAAAAATCCGCAAGCGATATAGCTGACCCATCGCGGAACGTGAGGCCTCAATGAAATTAATTAGTGTCACTTAGGGGGGTGGGGTGGGCGGGGAGACTGTTCCGTCATAGGAGGGAGGAGGGAGGGAGAAAAGAGAGAGGAAGGCGAGGAGAGAGAGGAGGGAGATGAGAGAAAAGGGGGAGAGAAGAGAGAGGAGAGCGCAGTGGAGGGCTGGGAGAGGTGGACGAGAAGGAAGAGAGAAAAGAGGAAGGAGTGGGCAAGAAGAGGGGTGGGAGAAAGGGGGGGAGGGAGAAAAGGAAGGAGGACGAGAAAGGAGCAGGGAGAGGAGAGAGAACAGAGAAGGAAGAAGGGAGTAGAGGAAGTAGATATGGTAAAGGAGAAAGGAAAATAGAGAGGGAAGGAGGACCTGAATAAGAGAATGAAGGGAGAAGGACGTGAGGGAGAAAGGAGAGAGAAGGAGGTAGAGGGAGAAGACATCCAGCTATGAAACCGACATTTGATGAGACAGACACACCGACAGACAAACAAACCAACAATCGCAAAACAACACAAAAGGAACGCAATTATCCATCTAATTACCCATCCTAACAGCCAAATAGAATAGACAACCAGACAGACAGACAGACAGACAGACAGACAGACAGGAGGCAAGCATGCAGTCAGATGCAGCTTCCAACCTCTCCGGCCCAACGACTGTAAACGAAGCAGAATGGCAAACATCCTGGTGACTGCGATCTGACACTCCACAGTGCCACGCAGGTCCAGCGCTGGCACTCTTTCGGTTTCTCTCTCTCTCTCTCTCTCTCTCTCTCTCTCCGCTTCAGTTATTGGTCTGTCTCTATTACCCCCAATTCTTTCGCATTGCGTTGTTATTGTGCCGTACTTCCATGTTCATTTTTAGCTGTTTGATTTCGTTTGAGATTTCGTTATGTTGAAAAAGTATAAGAGATGTGTAGTTCTTATACAAAGTTATCTATACCAGATATCATATACATATACATACATTTTATACAAGAAAAATATTGGAAAACATTTCTTCCGCTAAAATGCAAGCGGGTTCATAAAAAAATAATAATAAAAATAAGACGAGAAACAATGGAAACCATAAACAAAGAAGTATAGACGATAGAAGAAAAATAAACGCTCTCACGAAAACAAAACAGAATCGCGGACGAAATCGAATCGCAAATATAAGCTATCGTAAAACAGAATAAATAAAGACACGAGGCTCTGAAATATACCTAGGAGAGTCACCGTATACATTTCAGTCTTCAAAGAGAAAACGGAACACGAGTGAAAAACAAACAAACAAACAATAGAAATACCAGAAAAAAGGAGGAGGAGCAGGAGGAGGAGGAGGAGGAGGAGGAGGAGGAGGAGGAGGAGGAGGAGGAGGAGGAGGAGGAGGAGGAGGAGGAGGAGGAGGATTTTTCAAAGGTATCATCGAATTCCTCCCTCCCCCTCCCCCTCCCCCTCCCCTTCCCCCTCCCTCCCCTCCCCCTTCCCCCCGACCATTCCCGAAGACAATTGCGAAAAAAAATAATTGTAAAAATAAATACTGATAAAACAAAGAAATACACACAATAATATAATGGATAAAGGAAAACAAGAAAAAAGACGAATAAGAAATACATGGCACTAGAAATATTGGAAATAAAACGAAAAAGGTAAACAAATATACAAATAAATAGATACATAGATACATAAAACGAATAAATAGTCAAATAATTGGATATATAAAAAAAACACAGAAATAAACAAACAAAAAAAATGATACACATATTTATAAAACACGGAATAAAAGAAAAATAGAGGAAAAAAGAAAACAAAAAAAAGGAAAGAAAGGAAAGGAAAAAATAAAAAGAATAAAAACGAAAAAGAAAAGAAAAGAAAAAAGAAAGAACAGAAAAGAAAAAAGAAAGAAAAGGAAAAAAAAGAAAAGAAAAGAAAAGAAAAAAAAGAAAAGAAAAAAAAGAGAAAAAGAAAAAAAGAAAG
>NC_061852.1:21738339-21746530 GCF_019202785.1 Penaeus chinensis | reverse complement strand
ACGTGCGCTCGCGTGTGTACTGTACGCCGTGACAGAGAAGCGAGGGCCGCCACACATCTCGCCACAGAACCACAGAAAGTAATTAACGGATCCCACAGAATCTTTCCCATAATCCCACAGAATCTTTCCCAAAAACCCAAAAGATCTTCCAAAATTTCCAAACAAATTTTCCCCTAATCCCACAAACTTTCCCATAAGGGGGTTCATGACCACCTTCCCCGTCCGCCTCCTCCGCCCCTCTCTGCCAAAACCGCACAAGGGACCCAGGCTCCCCTGTAGTATTCATGAGGGATTTTTGAAAGAGAGGAGGAGTGAGGAGAGGGGGGGTTTGGGGGAAAGACAGGAGACGGGGAGAGAGAGAAGAAAGAGAAGAGAGAGAGAGAGAGAGAGAGAGAGAGAGAGAGAGAGAGAGAGGGAGGGAGGAGGGAGGGAGGGAGGGAGGGGGAGGAGGGGGGGAGAGGGAAGGAGAGGGGGGGGAGGAGAGGAAGAGAGAAGAGAGAGAGAGAGAAAGAGGAGAGAGAGAAAGAAAGAGAGAGAGAGAGAGAGAGAGAGAGAGAGAGAGAGAAGAGATGAAGAAGAAAAGGAGAAGAAGAGAAACAAAGAAAGAGAAAATAAGAGAACAGACGACAAGTCAACATAGAGACAGAAACAAAGATAGAGACAAAGAAAGAGAGGCAGACAGATAGAACGAGAGAAGCAAGGTATCACTAAACATCAAATATCGGTGCTCGGGACCATTTATCAGCCCGGGGCGATAAACCCACTCAATATAAACCCTTAGTCTTTGCAACGCTGACCTTCCACCTCTGCAAGCCTGCAAGTTGCACAGTTCAGACCTGATCCCAGTTCCTCCCCGTCCCTCTCCCCCTCACCCCATCCCCCCTCCCCATCCCCAATCTAAAGTGTGTGTGTGTGTTTGTCTGTGCTTGTGACTGTGTTAGTTTGTGAGTGTGTGTGTATCTTTGGAGGTTGTTGTGAAATGTTTTGGTCCGTGTTTTCTTTTTGTGGGATTCAGTAGTGTGTACAAATGTGAAGTGTGTTTTTGCGTGTGGTGGTTTGTACAGTGCGTTCGTTTTTTTTTATTTTTGTCCTTGTTCCTTGTTTTTTTTCTTGAAATAGTGACTTTTTCTCCCGTTAATCTGGGCCTTTTTTAAACCATCTGGTTTCATCTCCTTCGATAAAATCGTATCCTGTTTACTAAATTAATAATGTTTCTTATCGTAACTCCCTTGTAAATTGATCCCTTGAAAGTGCAATTACTTTTTAATAGCATTTTATATATCAGTGATTGCTTGAATAAATAATGCAACTCGCGTTTTTTTTTTACATAATATTATCAAAAGCTGAAATCTCTTTTAACGACTTTTGGGAAAACATCATAAGCCCATTTCAGACACTTAAAAAATACCAAAATTTTCAAGGGCAACATTTTCTGACAAAAAATGATCATTGCCATAATTCACAACTACTTCTGTGAATTAACACCTTACCTATCCTGAAAAACATGCATATAAAGGAAGAACAATAATTTAATAGTGAAACAATAACAAAAAGGGAAAGAACAAAAAAGTACATAGTAGATATTATTTATTACAAAAATGAACAAAACAGAAAACAAATATAAAAAAGAGAGAGACTTCAAAAAAAAAAAAAAATATAGCACATAAATCATAAGAAAAGAAAGAAAGGAAATTTAAAAACCCTTAATGGTGACATTTTAGGCGAGCAAGAGAAAGAAAATATTCATGAAAGAAGGAATAGATAAATATAAATACATGCAGTAAATGTAGAAATTAGGAGAAAACCCAAAAATTTAAACTTATAAAAGTCCTTTTTTTATAGAGCAATTTATATCAGTTTGGCATTTTAATTACGGTTATTAATTCACTAGTTCATTTTATGATGAAAGGAGAAAAACTATGATATTATGGGTTTTTTTTACTGCAAAAACTACTGTTATTACATCCTTTCATATTTTTTTTTTTTTATCATCACTGTATAATAAAAAATATAATTATAAAAATATGATAAAAATAATAATAATAAAAAATATAATAATAATAAATAAATAATGAATAAAAATAAAATATAATAAAATTAATATAATAAATAATAAAATAGTGAAGTAAAATAAAATAATGATAATAAAATAATAACAAAACAATAATTATGATAAAAAACCCAAAAATTCAAGATGAGATAACAATAATAAAAATAATAATAATAATTTAAAAAAAAATAATGATAATAAATAATAATAATAATAATAATAATAATAAAAATAATAAAAAAAAATAATGAAAACAACAACGGCAACACAACAACCAACATGATAATAAAAAATAAGATAAATGACAAAAAAACAAAGTGACGAAATGACACCACAAATATCAACAATTATCATAACTAATATAATCACTAATTTATACCAAGTAAATTTAGATTGACAAGTAATAATATCTTTCTCTATGAGACACCACTAGTTGGTTAGTTAAAATAAGCATTTCTTAATGATAATGTGGTAAGGCAATCGAAGATAATAGCAAAACAGAAGGAAACAACAAAAAAAGATAAGAGACAAAAAAAAAAAAAAAAAAAAAAAAAAGTTAAGCTAGAGAATAATTACTTATTTCAATGTTTTTGTACTTCAATATCTATTCATTGTTAATAGAAATAAAATGTCAACAACATTAAAAATGTGTACATCAAAAATTGTCAACAGCCCTTTGGGACACGGGCAGGCAGGATGGCACTGCCTCCCCCTCTCTCCTATTAAAAACTGTTTTTTCAGTAATAATCAAAGGTGACTGGCACTGCGTATGACGTGTTAATGGCATTCACTAACAGCAGTTATTGGCACTTCCTACTCAGGATTAGGCAATAATTCGTTAAGATTGGCACTATCTAATGCGCGCTAATAATGGCACTTGCTGTTACAGGTTAATGGCGGCGCCAGCCCCCGGGTTGGCACATTTCCACGGGTTCCTGAGGACCATCTAACTCCTCTGCCAGGGCCTTTCACCCGGCCCCCAAACACCAAGGCCGGAGGAGGCACCAAAACCCGAATGAGACGAAGTGGGGGTCACAGTGTCAAGCCGGACCCGTTCGGCGGAGTCGCTTTGACCCCTGACCTTGAACCTATACAAAAACCAAATGACAACCGCGCTGGGTGCGATGAGGGGGAGGGATTGCTTATTTTTCTTGTTTTCTCTCTCTCTTCCTGCCGTCGAGGGTCGATGCAGCTGGAGAGGGAGGACGACGCTTGGAGACCGCGAAGAAAAAAGCGAATGAAAGAAACGGAAAAACATAAAGCTCTAACGGAAAAAAAACAAACCAACGACCGCGCAGCCCGCGCCCCCTCCCGACCTCCGAGCGCAGTCTCCGAGGCGGGATAAAAAGCCAAACAAACACGAACACCAACGCAAACAAACTCGCGGGCGTGCGCGGGCGTCGGAGCGGCACGTGGGCGGGCAGGGAGGGCGAAGGGTGGCCTGGCGAAAGACCGAAAGACCGATTGGTTGTGGGCGACCAAGCGAGAGGAGCGAGGCGGAGGGGGGCTGGGCTGGCGAGGAGGGAAAGATCCCGCCGCCGCCGCCACGCTTTTCCTCGTCTCTCTCTAACCCTCTCTCTCTCTCAATCCTAGTCATCTCTCTCTTCCATCTCTCTCTCTCGTCTCTCTCTCTCTCTCTCTTCACTCTCTTTCCTCTCCTTTTTTTTCTCCTCCCTCTCCACTCTCTCTCTCCGTCATCTCATCTCCTCTCTCTCTCATCCCTCTCTCTCTTCTCTCACTCTCTCTCTCTCTCTCTCTCTCTCTCTCCTCACTCCTCAATTCTCTCATTCTTCTCTTCTCTCTCATCTCTCCTCATCTCCTCCTCTCTCAAACACATCCAGCACAAAGCATAAAAAAAAAAAAAAAAAAGTAATTAGATTGTAAACAAAGGAAATAACAGATTAAAATTTGAAAATCCCATACAGAAAAAAACAAATTAATAATTAATTGAAAAACAGGAAAATTTTGATACCTGGATTTAAAAAAAAATAGAAAGATAATTACATAAACCAAAACCCATAAATTTTGAAGCGATAGAGAAGAGAGGGGAGAGAGAGAGAAGAGGAGAGAGAAGAGTAGAGAGAGAATATGAGTGATTGAGTGATGAGTGATGAATGACGAGAGAGAAGGAGAAGAGAGAGAGAGAGAGAGAAGAGAGAAGAGAGAGAGAGAGAGGGAGTTAATATTAAAATAAGAAACGAGAGAGAGAGAGAGAGAAGAGGGAGGAAAAGAGAGAGTGAGTAAATGAGTGAGGAGAGTGAGAGGAGAGAGAAGAGAGAGAGAGAGAGAGAGAGAGAGAGTGAGAAGGAGTGAAAAATATTAAATAAAAAACTTGGGGAGAAGAGAAGAAGAGAAGAGAGAGAGGAGAAGAGAAAGAGAGTGAGTGAGTGAGAGTGAGAGTGAGAGAGGAGAGAAAGAGAAAAAAATAAATGAAAATTGAATAGAGAACGAGAGAGAGAGAAGAGAGAGGAAGAGAGAAAAAAAAGAGAGAAGAGAGAAGAGAGAGAGAGAGAGAGAGAGAGAAATCCTTTCCTCCCTCTCCATACCATTTCTCCTTCCCTTCCCCTCTTCCCCTCCCTCACCCTCCCCCATCACCCCTCCCCTACCCCTTCCTTTTCCCCTCTCCTATTTTTCCCCTCCTTATCCCGTCCATTACCCCCTCTCCCTACCCCCCTTCACCTCCCCTTCCAACTCTTTCCCTCTCCCCCCACTCCCACAGAACTTATATATCGTTCCCCCACTAACCTCTCCCTCTCCCTTCCCTCTTCCTTTTCCTCTCCCTCTCCCCTCCCTTTGCCTTCCCCTTATCCCCCTATAACCTCTCCCTTCCCATTTTCTCCCACTAAACCCCCCCCCCCATTCCTCTTCCCTCCCTCTTCCTTCCCCATCTCCCCCTGTAACCCCTCCTCTCCCCTCCCTTCCCCTCCCTCTTCCTTCCCCATCTCCTCCTGTAACCCCTCCTCTCCCCCCCTCTTCCTTCCCCATCTCCCCCTAAACCCCTCCTCTCCCCTCCCTTTCCCCTCCCTCTCCTCCCATCTCCCCCTGTAAACCCCTCCTCTCCCTCCCTCTTTTCCCCATCTCCCCCTGACCCTCCTCCTCCCCTCCCTTCCCCTCCCTCTCCTTCCCCATCTCCACCCCTGAACCCCCGTCCCTCCCCTCCCCTTTCCCCCCCTCTTCCTTCCCCATCTCCCCCTGTAACCCCTCCTCTCCCCTCCTTCCCCCCCTCTTCCTCCCCCATCTCCCCCTGTAACCCCCCTCTCCCCTCCCTTCCCCTCCCTCTTCCTTCCCCATCTCCCCCTGTAACCCTCCTTCCCCTCCCTTCCCTCCCCTCTTCCTTCCCCCTCCCCCCTGTAACCCCTCCTCTCCCCTCCCTTCCCCCCCCTCTTCTTCCCCCTCCCCCCCTGAACTCCTCCTCTCCCCTCCCTTCCCCTCCCTCTTCCTTCGCCTCCCTCTTCCCTGTAATCCCTACCTCCCCTTCTCCTCTCTCTCCCTTCCCCTCCCTCCCCCCTCCGTTCTCATCGTCTTTAACTTACAGAAATTGTCAAAAGATTTCGTGCAGTTTCTTTCGGTCAAAGGATCAGTGGGGCTTTGTTGCTGGTGTTGCGCGAGCCGATGCGGTGTTGCAGAGTTTTTTAAAGGGGTTAAGGAGCTGATGTTGTTTTCCGATTCTTATAAATTTCAGGAGCTAATGTGGGGTTCAGGAGCTATTGGTGTGCAGGACCAATTGGTGTTGCAGGACAATTTGGTTTGCAGAGCGATGTGGGTTGCAGAGCTGATGTGTTTGCAGAGTCCTTAATGGTGATGTAGAAGCTCACGTAGTGTTGCAGAGTTTTGATGGTGTTGCAAAATTCTTAGTGGGGTGTTGCAGGAGCCGTTATGCCGCTACAGGTTGATAAGAATTTTGGTGGTGTTGCAGGAATCCTGATGTTATTCTGGGAATTACTTTGTTGATGGTGTTGCAAGTACTTTGATGGTGTTGCGGAATTCCTGATGGTGTCGTGGTATTGCAGTTCTTTTTTTTTTTGTTGGTGGTGTTGAAAAAAATCGCTGGTGTTGCATAACTGTCTGATCTCGTGCAATAGATCCGTTGGTGTTGAATAATTACTCCTTTATCTTCTCGCATGCTTCTCGGTCAGGGCAGGGCTTCTTGGTGTTAAAAAAAAAGAATCAGGGGTTTTTTGCATAAACCCAACTCTTTTTTGCGATTCACCAGAGAAAGAAAATAAGAGAAAAGGAGAGAGAGAGAGAGAGAAGAGAAAGAGAGAGAGAGAGAAGAGGGAGAGAGAGAGAGAGAGAGAGAGAGAGAGAGAAGAGAGAGGAGAGAAAACGAAAGAAGAGAGAAGAGAGAGAAAGAGAGAAGAGAGAGAGAGAGAAGAGAGAGAGAGAGGAGAGAGAGAGAGAAACAAAAAGAGAGAAAAGAGAGAGAGAGAGAGAGATGAAGAGAGAGAGAGAGAGAGACAGATAAAAAGATAGAAGATAACATTTTTTGCAGTGGTGAAATGAAAAAAGGTTTGCACCCAAAAACGAAATCATGTACATATTGCATAGTTACTTTAAATCCTATGCGTAGCCTAGTCAATTAACCTGCTGCTCCGAGACAATCCGGATAGACTTTATAGGGTGGTCCAAAATTTGTTGACCACAAATACTCTCGCAATGCCCAGATAGTACCATGTCCGTTTTTTTCACATTTTTTTCAGTGGTGCATACACATTTTTTTCCTTTGATTGAGAGATAACGGTCCTACAAATATGAATCTTCTGGGGAAATGCAAATTTGGCTGATTGATCTGGTGAAGGATATTTTTAGTCACCATGTATTCTGGATTAAATGCAGTGAGCCTATGGAGAGCGTCTTGGCTGTCAGTAAAGAAAGCCAGGTGTCGCTGCTGTTCACTGTCTTTCTTAATGGCATCATATATGGCTACCGGCTCGGCATCAGTGTGCTTGTCCGCTGGAAAAGGGCACACCGTTTCTTCAAGACTATCAGAATTTAAAAGAAACACCACTCCCTGCTCCAAGAGGATCACTGGAGCATGACAGTAGATTGCAATTGGAGACGTACCATGAGGGGAATGTAAAATGCCATCTATATATTGCAAGTAATGAGCTTTTAGTTCCGTTTCTGATGCCATGGATTTAGGACCTTTTAATTCATCAATATGAGCATGTACATGAGTTATGTGCCAGAGAACAGTAAGAACTGTTTCTGGAATGTTAAAAAAACTTCCCTTTTCCATACATTGAAGAATATCATAGTAAAAAAACAGTTTAGTTTTCCATTCTAATTGGACTGTATGAGATTTGGGGATTCGTGGGGCTGCAGAAAGCTGCAGGAGTCTGAAGCCAATATGGTTTAGCTTGGGTGACACGACTGAATGGGGGAAGGGGGCTAGCTCTTTCCTCGTGACGAGAAATAATGACTTAAATCTTATACGCAAACCAAGTATAAAATTTTCATGGCCTTATTCTGTAGAACTTCAAGGGTCCTTAGTCCCGTGGCAAAAATACTAATAAAATTTGGCTTGCAAAGTATCTATCATGGACCTAACAAGGGAGATATACATCCAATTTAGGACAAAACCCGGACACCTACCTATCTGTTACTTATGTATTGCCAAAGGTCTTAAACGCTCAAGGCAACGTTCTTTGAGGTTCTGAACAATATCCTTTGGTAAAGCGTGAGTTGTGGAACCCTAGGGGGGAAGCAGTAACTGTAGTGTCAGTTCTTGCAGTAGTTGTTCCCCCTAAAACCCTTTAATAATGTAAAGAGTTTTCGAGATCTGGAAATGTGTTTAGTTTTGATTGGGTAGATTATGTTGACCAAAGGAAAGCATACTTTTTGCTGAACATAACCACCCCCTATCAATGCCGGAATAAGAATTTCATTAGCTTAGAATGTGACGCGCAGTGAGAGAGAGAGAGAGAGAGAGAGAGTAAGAAGAGAGAAGAGAGAGGAGAGAGGGGAGAGAGAGAGAAGAGAGAGAGAGAAAGAGAGAGAGAGAGAGAGAGAGAGAGAGAGAGATAGAGAGAGAGAGAGAGAGAGAGAGGTAAATAGAATAAACAGATAGATAATAGATAAAAAGAAGTGAGAAGAGATAGATAGATATATAAATGATACAAAGACCAGACGGTGATGGCT
>NC_061852.1:21728339-21730839 GCF_019202785.1 Penaeus chinensis | reverse complement strand
AATAGCACAGCCCTTCAGGCATGTATGCAACACTAATGTTTTTGACTGATGGCCCTCTACAAAAAGAGAAGCACAGATGCTTTGGTATCTTACCCTGGCCTTTTGCAGGGCATGTACACTGTTCTCTAAATAAATGTTATCAAATCAATCAGGCTGTCTACTTTACCCTCTCCTTCTCCTCCTTCTCCTCCTCCTTTCTTCCCTCCTTCTTCCTCTCCCATTTCTCCTTCTCTCCCTCCTCTCCTCACACACCAACACATACAACAGAAAGAACACAGTGCAACACGAGAGGGAAAAAGAACACAAAGTAATATTGCAACGGGTGACGAAATACACATTGCTTGCATTTGCACGGAAGCCAAACAGCAATCTTATAAGGACTGGCAGAGAGAGAAAAACAACAACAGCAGCAGCATTACAATAACAGCAACAATAACAGCAAAAGCAAGAATAGCAAAAATAACAAAGGCAAGAACTAGAAAAGCAACAGCAAGAACAGCAACACCAAGAACAAGAACAGCCAGAACAAGAACAGCAACACCAAGAACAAGAACAGCCAGAACAAGAACAGCAACACCAAGAACAAGAACAGCCAGAACAAGAACAGCAACACCAAGAACAAGAACAGCCAGAACAAGAACAGCAACACCAAGAACAAGAACAGCCAGAACAAGAACAGCAACACCAAGAACAAGAACAGCCAGAACAAGAACAGCAACACCAAGAACAAGAACAGCCAGAACAAGAACAGCAACACCAAGAACAAGAACAGCCAGAACAAGAACAGCAACACCAAGAACAAGAACAGCCAGAACAAGAACAGCAACACCAAGAACAAGAACAGCCAGAACAAGAACAGTAGCAACAGCGACAACACAGCACGTAAAACGTACTCAAACATGTTTATCTATATCCTTCCTTCGTTATCTGCTCGGATAAGACAATGACTAACTAGCAGGACCACTGATTAAATAACAACTGAACAGCATATTTAGATGTAAATAAGTGTTATAAATCTTATCCTTGAATACGTTTATGGATGCGGGGAACGTTTTTTTTTTTGTTTAGTTTTTTCTTATCTTATCTTACGTCATGTCAATTAGCATATAGATTCACTCACTGAGAAATATGATATGGGGTGAAATAGAAAACAGAAAATTTGATTTTTCATTATCTTTATCCCTGTCTATCTACTCAACTGTCTATCAGTCGGTCTGTGTATGTAATTAGCAATCTATTTCCGCATATGTTAACTTATTCGTATATTGTAAGTACTTAGCAAGCTGTTTATCTTCTTTTTAATTTGTCATGCTAGTTATTTATCCATCAACCCATCTATCTACCTGTTTATCAGTCTATTTACCTACCTGTCTATTCATAAGTCCGATTTACCTGTTAATCTATCTATCTGTCTCATCTCACCACCATTTTAATCTGTCATTATATCTGTCGATCATTCAATCTCTCTTTCAATGAATTCCTACCTTTATTGCGTTAAAAGAGAAATTATCCTCAACGTCATGCATTATCCACTGATAGGCCTGAGGACGTCGCTGCAATTGCAAGATCAACTCGGCTCTTTTCTGTTTCCAAAAATAACGCGCAGACGAAACGCGACATTTTGGTCTTCCTTTGCGTGTCTGGCTGTGGCAAGTCGGCACTATCCGTCTATGCATTTATTTATTCGTTTGTTGTATATATATATATGCTGTAAATAAGCACACACACACACACACAGACACACGTACGCCCGTACAAACAAACACACACACACACACAAACACACACACAAACACACACACACACACACACACACACACACACACACACACACACATATATATATATATATATATATATATATATATATATATATATATATATTAATTAATTAATTAATTTATTTATTTATTTATTTATTTATATATGTAGAAATATAGAAAGTTCGGATTAGTGAGTCACTGTTGTTAAGAAATGAAAGAGCATAGATATAGATGAACAGGAAAATCAAGTGAAAATTGTGCGATTGGGAAAGGTCAGTGCAACAATCTCATTTCCAAGAATGATTATTTAAATTATAAGAAATATTAATGATAAAGATATGTTCATTGCATCCGGAAAGATTAGTCATATTACGAATAAATAAACGTAATATGTAGCGTATTTGTAATGCTATATACATACATACATACACATATACTGACATAAATACATATTTTGATGCGCACACATAGATGCATATATTCATCTATACATACATTCACATACATATACACCTACATACACACATACATACGTGTGTGCATGTGTGTGTGTGTGTGTGTTTAGATATATTTTCAGATATATAGATATATACACATGTACATATTTATAAATATGTATATATATACACATACATATATGTATATGTATATGTACATGTATATATAATATATATATTTATGTATATATGTATATATATGTATATATACATGTATATTTATACATATATATGTATATA
>NC_061852.1:21718339-21720839 GCF_019202785.1 Penaeus chinensis | reverse complement strand
TCCATGATGGCCAAAATCTTTATTACTGATATTCTTCTATTTATTTACCTTTCCTCTTTCTTTCTTCTTTCTTCTTAGGTTTTCATTTATCACTATTATTTATTTCCCTCTTTTCTGATTTCTTGTAGAAAATTGAGAAGAAGGGAAGGAAAGAAATACATTCATATACATTTGATGATTCGTTTTATGAATTTATTAGAGTATAGGTTGACATGACTACAGCGAATCGACCCAAAGACAAGAAAAAAAAAATGAATGACTGTAATAAATTTGCGTTTGTTACTTAATTCATAATTTGAGATAAGGCGTTTGCTTCTCAGGATTAAAGTGTTCTTCAGTTCAAGATTATATTTCACGTAATTCATAAATCATAACAATACCAGCTCTCGGAAACTTAACCCAATGTCAGCGGGTTTATTTACTGTCCTCTTTAGGTTTTAGTGAGTTTTGTTACATACAGATGGCTCCACATGTGCTCAGCCGGCAAGGAGTCTATCAGTTGGCTCTAGTGACCGATCCTGATTTCCCCATTCCTTGAATTGGCGGGAAAATGCGTTTTTCTTTCCAATACTACTAATATTGACATTGTTATCATTGTTATTGATATTATAAGTATTGTTATTTAAATATCTATAACATCAAAGACGATAAAATAATAGAAGTGAAGTTTTCAAAAAATGAAGGAAAAAGGTGAACGGATTAGATAAATAAGACTAATTTGCTGACTCCTTGGTGACTAGGCACTTGTAGAGCCATCTATGTGTAAAGACAATAGATTAACTTCTTATTACAGTGGGCATTATAATCTTGCCACCCGCGCCCAATGGGTTAAATCTTATTCGGACTCTATATACCTTTCGCCACTGGTCACGTGGTCATGGGAAAAGGAGATCTATAGCCCGTATTTAAGAGTAAGAAACAAACCTGGTACAGGTAACGGCTTAAGTAAATCTAGCGCATTTAGTTGCACATTACTTTGAAATAATTTGCGCAAAAATCGAGGATTATTGGAACGAAGCAATGCACTCGCCACCATTTCTCTAGCATTTGACATGATAATTAAATCATGAAACCTGATTTAATAGCAATATGACTGAAAATGATTTATGAAAATGATAATATTAATAAAACGTGTGCACAACTTTCCAACGATGATAATGATGATGATAATTTAATATGTTTACCTTTTTTAACTGTTTACCTTCTATTATTTTATTGTCTTTGATGTTACTAATATTTCAATAACAATTTAATAATCATCATATCAATAAGAATGATAACAATGTCAATTTTAGTAGTATTGGAAAGAAAAACGCATTTTCCCGCCAATTCAAGGAATGGAGAAATCAGGATCGGTCACTCGGGCCAACTGATAGACTCCTTGCTGCTGAGTACACGTGGAGCCATCTGTATGTAACAAAACTCACTAAAAACTAACGGGGACAGTAAATAAACCCGCTGACATTGGGTTAAATAATGAAAGAATGTAATTATGGAGTATAAACCTGACAATGCAATAATTAATCTTCTTTCTTATTGCTCCAGGCCTTGCAAAATATGAAATAAACCTGCAAACAAACTGCTTCGTTCGACAACCCTATTCACGCAACTAGCTAGAAACAATAAATAAAGAAAGACAATACGAGTTTCAAAAGCATAACACCTTCACAGCAACAACAAACAGACAGACAAGCGCAAGCAGCCATTCTTGTCAAACGTCACAATACCTGAAATCAGATATGAAAACAGTAACGAAAACCTTAGTAATGGCGTGCTATCATGAGCTAATAGCACGGTAATCATGAACTGAAATTGCTGTTATTAAGGAAGCCCTTTTTTATCTCTCTCTCTCTCTTGTTTCGATTTTCTTTTCGTTTTCATTACTTCTTTTTTTCTCTTTCCTTTCTCTCTCCTTTTTTTCTTCTGCTCTTTTCCTTCTGTTTTTTTTATTTCAATATCTTTCCCTTCTCATTATTGTTATTATTATTATTATTATTATTATTATTATTATTATTATTATTATTATTATCATTATTATTATTATCATTATCATTATTATTACTTCATTAATATTATCATTACTATTATTATTAACATTATTATCAGCATTATTATTATAATTATTATTATCATTATTATAGTTATTAGTATTACTATTATTATTGTTATCGTTATTGTTATCATTACATACTACTGATTATAGCCATCGCCACTCCCACTATTACCCCCCCCCCTTCCCCCGGATACCCCCCCTTCCCCCGGATACCCCCCCTTCCCCCGGATACCCCCCCTCGGATAACCCCTCCCTCGGATACCCCCCCCCCCCACTGCCAACACTTCCACCACAAGAGGACAGTCGCCGCAACCTCTTCCAACCGCTGTTTCCTCACTCGTGCGTCTAACGTCATTATCACATTTTTCTTCCTTCTTCCCTTGTTCGTCTTGTTCTTGTTCTTCAATTCGTCCTTATGTCCATTTTTTTTTCTTTGTTTTTTTTGTC
>NC_061852.1:21693339-21695839 GCF_019202785.1 Penaeus chinensis | reverse complement strand
TGAAAGCAAAAGGGATGAGAAGGAGGAGGAAGAAAAGAAGGAAGTAGAAAAGAAGAAAGGTAAGAGAAAAGAGGAGATGGAGAGAGAGGGTGAGAAGAAAGAGGGGGAGAAGAAGACGGAGGAGAAAGAGGAAGAGGGGGCTATGGAAGAAAATTATAAAAAAGGAGGAGTAATATAGTGACAAGAAGGAGAAGGAACAAGAGAAGAAGCACAATGGGAAGAAAAGTAAGAAGGAGGAGGAGGAGAAAAAGGAAAAGAAGAAAGGAAGAGAAAATCGAAGGAGGAAGAAGAAAAGAAGAGAAGAGGAACATATTCCATTATTAGTGTTTTTCGCATCCTCGACTCTTGATTTTGATATTAATAACATTTGTATTCCTATAAATAGACAATGCACACTCAGACGAAAGATCTACAAGGATTTCTACACACACACACACACACACATATACACATACACACACACACATACACACACACACACACACATACACACACACACACACACACACACACACACACACACACACACACACACACACACACACACACACACACACACACACACACATTCACGCAGGTGTCCAGGCTCGAGTACGTTTAGGGTACAGGTGAAATGCAGGTACAGAGAGTCATATTTTACATTACTAACAATTACATTTGTTTCTCTCTTTTGTAATGGTCTCTCTCCCCGTAGGCGATTTACATAAAGGAGAAAAAATGCATGTACAAGTGAACAATAACGTTTATACTTTCATTATTAGGCGCACGAACGAACTTCCATGCGTGTATATTCGACCAGTGCTCAAACACACGCATATATCTGTGTATATATATATATATATATATATATATATATATATATATACATATATATATACATATATATATATATACATATATATATATATATATATATATATACATATATATACATATATATACATATATATATATAAGTATATATATGTATATGTATATATATAAGTATATATACACATATATACACACACATACATATATATATATATATATATATATATATATATATATATATATATATGTATATATATATGTATATAAGTTAATAACAGCATGCGAGTAACCTTGGTAGAATTATCAGTAAACAAGTATTAAAAGCCAATAAACAGTAGACAAAAACAAAACGCGCTACATTAAACAATAAATATACTATTACGCATTTGATAAGACACTTCAGCATTGACGACAGGAAGCGAGTTTTAACGTAAAGGCCGCTGTGCACGTGACATTGCAATCGGGGTCCGTAGTTGAACGGTCTTGTGTTTGTTGTTGTTGCTTTGTTTGGGCTCATTTCTTGCGGTGTTTTCTTTGTTTGTGTATGTGTTTGCCATTTGGTTCACATTAGTATATATATATATATATATATATATATATATATTTATATGTATATGTGTGTGTGTGTGTGTGTGTGTGTGTGTGTGTGTGTGTTTGTGTGTGTGTGTGCGTGTGTGTGTGTATGTGTGTGTGTGTGTGTGTGTGAGTGTGTGTGTGTATATACATACATATATATATACCTTATTTTCCTTAGGAAAGAGAGAAATACACTATTCCATCTCAATTTTCCTTTTGCTTCTATCTTATTCGATAGATATATGATAGATGGGTCTTCCAGTCCCTTTCTTCTTCTCTTCATACTCAATCACCATTCTTTCCTCTTATTTTAACAGGCTTACCAACCTCTCTCTCGAAGTTTGGCAGGTTTATAAGAGGCCTACCCCTTACATGATTAAACCTATTTTGTTTGCAGTCTTAACATAATTTCATCAGGTTTAACGACCCCCTTCCCGTATACTATAGGCTTTACTAGTTCTTACCACAATTTACCTCCATTTTCATCAACATTTTAATCCCTCTCCGAGTTTAAATACTTGTCAACTTTTACCCGTAATTTGACAGGTTTGCCAACCACTCATACAGTCCTAACAGCCTTGCTTTACCCTTCCCAATAACATACAGGCTTGCCAACATACCCGATGTCTTTTATTTAAAGCTTTTATCATGCGTACCAACCGAACTCTCCAGCGCATCAGACTGACGACATACCACCATCCTTATCTAAATCTAACCCTTTTATCGATCCACCTAACACCATTTATGTCAACACCTTCATAACTGATCCCAAACGAGAAAAAGAAGAAGGCTGGAGGGGGGGGGGGGGGGGGGATTTACCCGGGAGATAATCTTTTAAAATATCACAAAGTTCGGTCTCTCGTTATCTGTGCTTTGTAAATTCTGGTTTGACATTAAGGTGGCCTTTTACTAGTTTTTTTTTTTTTTTTTTAGTTTTTTTTTTTTATATATTTGTTCTCTCGGGATAAATGTTACTTATGTTACGGATCAAAAGTGATGGTAATTAATGCAATAGAGGAATAGTTATGATTCATTCATGTATTTGGAAGGAAATGTCTGTTTTGTGCTAAATAATTGATGATTAAACACTTATTAATTCGAAGAGGAAATT
>NC_061852.1:21659425-21661925 GCF_019202785.1 Penaeus chinensis | reverse complement strand
GAGGGGAAGGGAAGAGGGCGTAGCAGGTGAGGAGGTAGGACTGGCCGGGGTAGCATCGAGTAGTCCTTTGTCTTTGTCTCTGTCTAAGCACTATCCATCTACGTTGATGTCTACTTATATCTCTATCGCTTTAGCTATCCCTCTCTCTTGGTCTATATTTATTTATGTATCTATTTCTCAATTTGTTTGGGTCTATACATCTCTTTCTAACTATGTATGTTTCGATGGATCTATTAATCTGTTTATCTGTCCTTCTATCTATATACTTATCTATCTATCTATTCATCTATCAATAAATCTACCCATATGTCTTTCTATATGTGCTCTGTTATATCTCGCAGATGCATAATTTTGCTTTATTCATTAATTGATATATTAATTCATTGAAGGTTAAACTCGTCTTCTCATTTCTTGTGAATATAATAATTATTTAGGAAATTATCGTTAGGCGTTCATGTTTGTCATATTCATCAGGCTTAGTGAGAAAGGCCGCCCCATTGTTCAAAATGCAGATGATTGTACATTTCGCATATGACAGCACACCGACAAATTCGAGGCATAAATGTTAACACGTTTCCAAAACCACACTCATCAGGGGCAATCATCTCCCCCCTTCCTCCCCCCCCCCATCGCCCCCTTCGCCAAATACACAGCTCCTTATCCCCTCCCCCCAGTCCTACTAGCTCCCCCACTCCCCCTCCACTCTCCCTATCTACCCTCATCCCCTCCCTCCTCTCCTCTCCTCCCCCCTACCCCACTCCCCCAAACACCTCGCGGGAACCTGTATTTAGTGTTGTGTCGTCTCGTCCAGCTCTGCTTTTCTCTGACCAGTGAGTGCTGAGTGAACAATCCGTCTCGAGCAGCGGGCGTGCGATCTCTCTCGCTCACTCTCTCGCTCACCAACGACGACCTCCGGGAGTGGCGGCGGTGCATACGAACTTACTCCCCCCCCGTTTTTATTTGTTGCGAGCGAGTGTCCCGATCTTTCGTGTGTGTGTTTTTTTAGCGACTTTGTTTCACTGTTTCTCCCGGCCTTCGTCCTTTTGTTTCCGTGACAAGAAAGAGCGAAGAAGAGGGAGAGCAAGAAGCAAGCGCGCTAACACAGTCTCCTCCTCCTCGTCCGCTCGCTCGGGCCGCGGAGGTGTGGCGACCGCCTGCTTCCATTGGTGGTTTAAGGCCGGTGTATATAACCTTGGCTCTTAGAATCCCTTGCAGTGGAGAGAAGTCATCCACGCAACGCGCCGGCCGTCTCCTCCTCCTCCTCCTCCTCCCAGCACCGAGGTTGCCCGTCGACCCTAACCCCCCATCTTCTTCCTCCTCCTCCTCCTCCTCCCCCACACCCCTTCCTTCACGAGTCCCCCCTCCTCCCCCCGTGCCCCCCTCCTCCTTATTCTCCACACGCCGCTACCTCTCACTCTCACTCATTCGCTCTCCCTCCCTCATACCTTTCCCTCCCGCCCTCCGTCTTTCACTCACACGGTCACTCGTCCTGCCCGTGCGTGCGCTAGTGTTCGCGGCTGGTGCGCTGACGCCGGAAAAAAGCCATGTCGAGTTACTGATCCTGTCGCACTGACGTCTGGGCTCCGCTGCCCCATCCGCGCGGTGTTCGGAAGGGCGCTCCTTCAGTGTCGTCGGGGGTTTCAAAGCAGGGACCCACACCTCAAAAAAGCACCAGCCCCCGCACTCCCCCCTTTCCCCTCGCCCCCTACCCCCCTCGCGTGTGTTTACCGTGTACCAACCGAGTGTGAACGCATCATGAGAGCACGACCAAGGACCTAGCTTGCAACGAGGGAGCAACTCAGCAGGACCAGAGGATCTTGCATACGTTACACCTGAGTCCGCCAGTCCTGTTGATAGAATTTGCGGCCAGGACTCCACCGCCCCCGCTGCCGGACGTACGAACGTTTCGCTGTGTGGATAGTGTCGTACAACCTCTTATCAGTAAAGGAGCTACATTGCCTGGTGGTCTCCCAGGCCAAGAGCAGATAATAGTCGACCTAAGGACTCTTATCAGAGGTGAGTGATTCCCAGTCGCGGTTCCTTTCTTCTGATTAGCGTTTCGGCGCCATTGTGAACAGACAGGAGATATGGTAGCATTTTTTTTTGCCTTATTGGCGCGCGTGTGTGTGCTGGAATGAGAAGTAGGGAGTGGGTAGAATTTTTCATGTTTTTTTTTCATAAAACAACGATAGCTCAGTTTTTCCTCCAAAAGTCTCGACCAAACCAGTAGGAAAACGTAGGCCTGATGACATTAATTTGAATTTGGGAGGACATACTTGCCTAAGCGATCAGTCAGTTTACTCTTTGTTCTGCGGGTTCGGTCCTTGCATTGTTTAGGGAATACTCGCGTAAAACGGAATGTATTTTAGGTTTGTTTCTCCCTATTTGATATATTTAGGTCTGTATCTTTTCAGTGACTATGAATGCAAAAAAACGCATTGCAAAATTTAAATGCATGGTTGCCTCCCCTCCCCCATTTTTTAAAATACATTCCCTAAGG
>NC_061852.1:21649425-21654425 GCF_019202785.1 Penaeus chinensis | reverse complement strand
AGGAGGATGAGGAGAAGGAAGAAAGGGATGGAGGAGGAGGAAGGGGGTGGGAGAAAAGGAGGAAAAGGGGGAAGAGGTGGAGTAGGGGAAGAACGAAGAGGATGAGGAAAAGAAGAAGAGGAAGAAGAATCCAAAGAAAGAGGAGCAGCTAGAGGGAAAGAAGCTAGAAATCGAAATAAAAGTAAAAACAGCAAAAGGAAGAGAAGGAAGAAAGAAGGAAAAAGAAGTCAAGATGAAAGTGGAGGCGAAGGAGACGCCTCCGTTTTCTTTCAGTTCTTTGTCCCGTTTTCTATGGAATCTCAATGGCGCTTTTGCACGTGTAAAAGAGTGTCTTTGAATGCCTTGTTACTTGCCCTCGGCCTCTCAAGAGTCACCCGAAAGGAGGGAGGAGGAGAGGGAGAAGGAGGACGAAGAGGAAGGCAGCAACGCGAGAGAGAAGACGGGAGAAACAGAAGGAGGAGGAACAGCACACAAGAAAAGTAGTGATGCACAGAATGAAGAATCGAAAGAAAAGGAAGGGAGTGTTGACCGAAGGATGCGAAGGAGGAGGGAGGATATTGAGTGATAATAATAAGAAAATAAAGCGAGTAAAAATAGGAGGGGCTAATCGTAGAACGAGAAGCGAGGGAAATGGAGTTAGAGATGAGGGTGTGTTCAGGGAGGGGGGTGGGGTAGAGAAGAGGGGGGGAGGTGCTTACTGAGAAGGAGGGAGTGGAGAGGGGAAGAAGGGAGAGGAAAGAAAAGGAGAGGGGACGAGAAAGAAGGAGAGATAGATGTTTAAGGGAGAAGGGAGAGGGGAAAGAGGGAGGAAGATGTTTAAGGGGGGAGAAGAGGGGAGGGAAAGGAGGGAAGGAAAGGAGGGAGGGAGGTGTTTCCGGGGAAGGGGAGGGAAGGAAAGGACAAGGGAAGAGAGGATGAGGGAGAGAAGTGTTTCCGGGGAAGGAGAGGGGAAGAGAAAGACGGAGGGGGGTGGGGGAGGGCAAAGGGAGGGGAGGGGGTATTGCGGAAGAGGTTGGTACATTAAGCATCACAAGACACACGTGTTGGGCGCATCTCGGCTTTGTCTCTCCTGTCTCTTTCCTCCTTTCTCTTTTTTATTTTCTCTATTTTTTTCTCATTTTCTCTTTTTTCTCATTTTCTCTCTTTTTTCTCTTTTCATATCCCTTTCTCTGCCTCTTCGCTTTCTTTTTCTCTTTTTGTTCCTTTTCTTCTCTTTTACAGTTCATTTTATAAACTTGTTTTTGATTGTTCTTGTTTTTCTTCTCTCTCTCTCTCTCTCTCTCTCTCTCTCTCTCTCTCTCTCTCTCTCTCTCTCTCTCTCTCTCTCTCTCTCTCTCTCCTCCTCCTCCATCTTCAACTTTCCTTCCATTCATATCTATTTTATTGACGTTTTTCCTCAAGTACCATTTCTGTAAGCAGGTTTCCCCTCCATGCCTGTTACCAGCGAGTGATTATCGTATCAATAAGGTTCATTTTCTTCGGTTGATTTATGTCTCCATGATCATTATCGTCAAAAAGGGAGGTCAAAGGTCAGTCGCTAATGAAAACACATGTTCAGTCGGTAACGCACATCGCGGTTAAGAAATGCGTTTTCTTTGGGGGTGAAGAGGGTGAGGGGAGGCTATTGCAAATGAGAGACGGGACGATTCGGAGGGAAAATTATCAGTTCCGGGTGTTATGATTGTAGTTGTGTAGTGTTGATGCTTGTTGGCTCGGTCGATTGTTGATGAATTGATCTCTTGTTTTAATCTCTCTCTCAGTATTAGTCTCTGTCTCTCTCTCTCTCTCTCTCTCTCTCTCTCTCTCTCTCTCTCTCTCTCTCTCTCTCTCTCTCTCTCTCTCTCTCTCTCTCTCTCTCTCGCCACTTTTAGTATCTCCGCCCTCTCAATCCTCCGCCCTTTTCTCTTCCTTCTCCCGCCTTCTGAGAACGTATTTTCTCAGGGCGTGCCGGGGCATAGCGCAGCCACCTAATTCTCGCCGTTTACTTCCAGGTATTATCGTGATGTCATCAGTTGTGTCTCGCACTTCAACGCCGAAACGCAAGTCCGACTCGACTACATCAATATCTGCCTCTCGTACCCCTACGTCGAGGACAGCGGCTCGAGGCGCTACCTTCTCTTCTACCGGTGGATCTCGTGGTCGCTGCTGGTGCTCGCCGGCATCTATTACATCCCGCGGAAGATGTCCAAGAACTTGGACAACTCCAAGTGCAAGAAGCTCCTGGAGGACCTGGCGGCCAACTCGAGCCGCTACGATCAGGCGGAGCGCGAGCTGGTCGACCGAGCCTCGGGCTACATCCTGTTCAACCTCAAGACGCACAACGGCCTCTACTGGAAGTTCCTCTCCGTCAACATAGTGGCGCTGTTCGTGGACGTGTTCGCCATGCAGTACCTGGACTTCATCCTGCAGGGCCGCTTCATCCAGTACGGCTTCAACTCGTACCCGTTCAACAGGGACCCGCGCAACTTCACCGACTACATGTCCCAGACGTTCCCGCCGTTCGCGTCGTGCGAGCTCTCCATCGAGAACCAGCTGGTAAACAAGCGGACGGAGGTTTTCGGTTGCCACCTCACCATCATGGAGCTCTACGAAAAGGTGTTCCTCGGCCTGTGGCTCTGGCTCATCATGCTCACCCTCACCACCTGCTGCTACCTGATCTTCCTGGGCCTCATGTGGCTGCCGAGGATGCAGCAGTACCTCCTGCGCACAGCCAAGCCGGGCCACACCAACAGCAAGATGGGCAGCGTCATCGAGGACGCGATCAAGAACTGCAAGATCGGCGACGTGTACCTGCTGTACCGCGTAAAGCAGCACCTGAGCCACGCGCGTTTCTACGAGCTCTTAGCGCGCGTGTCGAGCCCCAACCCGTACGCCAAGCCCGTGCCCGGCGCCCCCGAGCTCGAGAAGGGCAAGGGCGGCCCGCAGGACATGGGCAAGCAGCAGCCCATACCCGACACCCTCCGCAACCGCGCGCCCGCCATGCCCCAGGCGCCGCAGATGAACCAGAACTTCTACCACCAGCTGCTGGCCAACCCCATGATGGCCCGGCCGCCGCACCCGCAGGCCATGCCGCCCGGCCAGCAGGCCCTGCCGCCGCAGCCGCAGCCCAACAACAAGGACGCGACCAAAATCTTAGTCGACTAGTCACCGCGCAGGTCTTGCTAGCCCGTGGGTTGTGCCATACCTTAGACAGAAACAAAAAGAAAATAGAAAATAGCACTACTTAAAAATAGCAGAAAACTTAAAGACAAGGAAGCGCAAGGTGTCGGTAACAGCAAGAATCCTAGTCATTAGGCGCAGCGAATTGTCTCCCGACGCAGCCCAAGATTTCTCCTCTCATCTTGCCAACTGAGTGTGCACCTGAATTTCTTTATATTGTGTGTGATATTTAGGTTTCAATTGAAGTCTTTCGGAAATGGAAAGGCGTTCCTGAATGACGTGCAGGCTTGCTAGCGACGCGGCTGTCAAGACACCGGGCTTTGGATCTGACGAAGGAAGGGCCAAGCCGGGACCCAGTTATATAGGCCTACAATGTTGTTTTTCAATTCCGTTTTTAGGTTTTAAAACAATTTTGAGACTTTTTATTAATCCTATTTAAAATTTCTCTTAACGATGTATCCAGTTTTAAAGTCTCGTTTTATTAAATTGTATTCATACTTTGTGAACCTACAGTATATGTACGCATTTGAAGCCAGGTTTGGGAGAAGCTTTATATATATATTATATATATATATATATATATATATATATATATATATATATATATATATATATATATATATAACGTTCCTTAACACTAAGGTCGCATTTTCTATTTTTATTCTTTTATAATTATTGTTATCACTATCATTATTATCATTCAGTTATTGTTATGGTTATTATTATAATCATTAACCTCTTTGTTATTATTATTATTATTGTCATTTTTTAATTATTTTTATTATTTTATCATCATCATTTGTAGACGAATTTGGTTTTATTCTGATCAAGTTCATGACATTTATGACACTGTGCAAACATGGTGTGCTGGACACTCATGGCATTTAAGAAAAAAACAAACAAAAAAAACAAGAAAAAAAAGTTCCTGTAATTACCCCTTCCCCCCTTCACCCCCCCCTCTACCCCCCCCCCCCTATCTGGGGTCAAGTTTTTGGGCATTACTGATAATAATAGTAATATCAAAAATGGCTATTCGTATTTCCTAATTGCGATGCTTTATCCACATTGGAATATATTACCAAATTGTATACAGTGATGTCACTGATTTAAAAAAGAAAAAAGAAAAAAAAAATATGTTTTGGAATATAAAGTCGACAGGTTAAAAAAAAAAAACGAATCATTTTTTTTTTTTCTTCTAAAATTGACCCCCACTCTTGCTTTTTTTTTGTACCACTGCATACTAATGGCATTTATTTAATTAAAAAAAGAGACATTCCCCTTTCCTCATTATCAAAAAAATAAAAAAAATCATATTATTTTCCTATCCGCCCAAAGCTTGCATTTTTTTTTATATAGATTTATTATTAGAATTTTTTATTTTACCTTTTTATATATATATATTTTTTTTTTTGGTTAACGCCGCCTAAAATGTAAGAAGCTTTGTTGACGATTTTATTTTTCTTTAAAAATTGCGCCCTGCTCCCTCCCTCCTTCCCCCCTCTCTCCTCCTTGCAAGCTACCCCCCTTGCTCCCCTCCCCTCCCCCCCTCTCCTTCCACCCTTCCTTCAACCCCCCCCCCCCCCGACCTTAGCATCTCGCGGTGCAGTCAACCTCACTTTGCTGTTTTTAGGGTTAGCATTCCAATAATTATGTGATATTTTAGGTATAAGTGTGTTTTTTTATTATTAATTTGTTTGTTTGTAATACTTTTTATGTGTTACCTACTTTGAGTATAATGAAACTTGTTGAAAAGTATATTGTCTTTTGTATTCAACCCTTTTCACCTGATCCGTAAATATATATATATATATATATATATATATATATATATATATATATAT
>NC_061852.1:21636925-21639425 GCF_019202785.1 Penaeus chinensis | reverse complement strand
TAGCGGCTCTTGATGTATTTGGCAATGAGGCGAAGCCCTTGGGGTCTAGAGGTCTCCAAGACCAAGATTTGGGGGACTGTTGGTGAATCCGTTCAATCGATACATGCTTGTGGTGAGGACGTTAAATTCTCAGAGAGCTTTACATACCTTGGTAGCGTATTCCATGTCTCTGGGCTGTCAGACCAAAACGTCAGCAGACGGATTGGTCTGGCAGCAGGAGCCATGAACTCGCCAAGGTCCTATGCAGAAGGACCTTGATACTACCAGTTTTGCTGTATGGTAGCGAAACCTGGGCGTTATCTAGTGCCTTGGAGTCTCGTCTTGATGCCTTTTGTAACAAGTCCCTACGCCGGATCATGGGGTACAGTTGGCAGGACCATGTGTCCAACCGACAGCTATACCGTGAGACTGGCATGGGACCTGTTACTTGCATAATCCGGGATCGCCAACTCAGGCCATATGGCTCGTTTCCCTGTGGATGACCCTGCCCATCAAGTTATCTCTTTGCGAGACAAGCCTGGGGACGTCCTAGGAGGCCATGGCTTGGGCAGCTCGACCAGTCCTGTCGCGAGGAGTTAGAGATGGGCTGAGGACTTGTCTGGAGACCCGCCATGAGGGACCCCGTGGCTGGAAGCAAAGGGTGGATGCGGCCTTGTGCCCCGTCGGCGTTAGCCTCCCGATGATGATGATGATGTAGCAGTAGTAGAATTGTTATGGCTGTTATCACTATTATTGATATAATTGTTATCATTATAATTATCATTATTATTAATATAATTGTTATCATTATAATTATCATTATCATTATTATTAATATGATTGTTATCATTATAATTATCATTATCATTATTATTAATATAATTGTTATCATTATCATTATCATTATTATTAATATAATTGTTATCATTATCATTATCATTATTATTAATATAATTGTTATCATTATCATTATCATTATTATTAATATAATTGTTATCATTATAATTATGATTATCATTATTATTAATATAATTGTTATCATTATAATTATGATTATCATTATTATTAATATAATTGTTATCATTATAATTATGATTATCATTATTATTAATATAATGGTTATCATTATAATTATGATTATCATTATTATTGTTACTACTATTATTGTTATTGTTTTTATTATTACTATTGTTATTGTTATTATTATTCTTGCTATTGTTATTATTATTATCATTATTACCATTATTATTATTATTATGATTGTTATCATTATCATTATTAATATTGTTATTGCCAATGATATTATCGTTTTTAGTATTAACGTTATAGTAATTATCATGATTACTATTAATATAACTACCATCATTATAATTACCATTATCAATATCATTGGTGTATATCCTTGCTTGTTTTCCTTACTCGTACATCTTCTTGCTTGATTGTTCCTTTGTGTGCCTGCTTTACTGCTTGCGATTTGCCTGCTTGAACATTTACTGCTCTACTTGTGTATCTATCACCTGCTCGTGTGCTTGCCTCCCTGTACGTTCATTTGCTTGCCTATTTCTCAGTCAGTGATTTTTCTTGCTTACTTCTCCCTTTGTGCTTGCTTTCATATATCCCTGCTTGGGATTTTTGCTTGCCTGCTCTGGCCTTTATGCATTTTTTTGCTTCCTTGTGTCTCTTCTTGTAAATTTGCTTGCCTGACTTCGTGTGCGTTTGGTTGCTTGCTTGTCGTCCTATCTGTTCTCCCATGAATCTGCTTGCTTGCTTCTGTCCCTGCCTGCTTTCTTGTGAATTTGCTTGCCTGCTCGCCGCCCTCCCTGCCTTCTTGTGTATTTACTCATCTGCTACTGCCCCTGCCTGCTTTCATGCCTGCCTGTTTCTGTCCCTACCTGCTTTCTTGTGTATCTGCTTGCCTGCTCGTCGTCCTGCCTGCTTCCTTATGCATCTGCTTACCTGATACTGCCCCTGCCTGCTCTCTTGCCTGCCTACTCCCTGTCTGCCTCCCTACGTATTTGCTTGCCTGCTTGCCATCCTGCCTGCTTTCATATGCCTTTGCTTCCCTGCTTGCCGTCCTGCTTACGCACTTTCATGCCTGCTCGTCTGTCAGACCTCGTTCGCCCCCCCCCCCCCCCCCGGCCTTGGGTTAGAGATGCCTGTCTGATTTTTTCTTCTTGTTTGTGCATTCTCTTTTATCTCCCGTCGCGTCTCTCCTTCTCTGTTTTCCTTTTGTCTCCTTTTGTGCGATCTTTCATTTTTTTTTTTTTTTTCTTTTGCTTACCTTTACTTTTTTTCGATTTTATTATTTATTATTTTTCATTCATTTGTTTTTTTCTTTTCTTGATTCTCTCTCTCTCCCTCTTTCTCTCTCTCTCTCTCTCTCTCTCTCTCTCTCTCTCTCTCTCTCTCTCTCTCTCTCTCTCTCTCTTTCTCTCTCTTTCTCTCTTCTCTCTCTTTCTCTCTCTTTCTCTCTCTTTCTCTCTCTCTCTCTCTCTCTCTCTCTCTCTCTCTCTCTCTCTCT
>NC_061852.1:21607850-21610350 GCF_019202785.1 Penaeus chinensis | reverse complement strand
TATATGCATGGACCTACTTATAAACACATTACTACCCAGCTTTCCCACTTAGGAAGCATTCGACCGAATTTCAATAAACACGAACATTTTCCAACTCCAAAGTCATGACTTGCAACATCTAGACCTCGTGCGCTGCAACAAAATACGTTCAATTCAGTCACGCGCTTGCAAAGGTGTCCAGACTGATTCAGGGCGACAGGCTTCAGAAACTTCGAAGTTGCAGCTTCATTGCAGATGACAACAGCCCTTTGGTGAGAGTGCACAGTTTTTCACACACACACACACACACACACACACACACACACACACACACACACACACACACACACACACACACACACACACATACGCACACATATGCACACACACACACACACACACACACACATATATATATATATATATATATATATATAGTTAGACAGATAGATAGAGAGAGAGAGAGAGAGAGAGAGAGAGAGAGAGAGATGTGTGTGTGTGTGTGTGTGTGTGTGTGTGTGTGTATGTGTGTGTGTGTGTATGTGTGTGTGTGTGTATGTGTGTGTGTGTGTGTGTGTGTGTGTGTGTGTGTGTGTGTGTGTGTGTGTGCTGTATGTTATAGGTATATTATAAATATGACTGTTCATTTATGTTTATTATTTTATTTCCTCATTCAATTATACATAATCATGTCGCAGTAACAGTTGATTATAATAACGTTGATACCATAGCAGTAACGATAACCATGATCACCATCACAACCAAGGATAAAAACGGTACTAGAAGCTAAGAACGAATAAATATAATTCCAGCGATGTTGTTGAAGTTACTCTAATAAGTTCCCCACACGGAACAGTTACTAGCATGACTCCGGTCGCCGCCACCCGTTACTACGCAACATATGGTTCAGTTTACTTACAAAAAAAGGAGTAACTGTGTGTTGTCAATACTTTGCTCTCCGTCCGAGGAAAACGTTGAATTCTGGATTGAAGAAAATGATATCCTGTCATCTTTAAACTGTAATTGGGGTCGTGTCTTGTGGTAGGTTGTTCCGACTAATACCATTTAAATCATTTATCAATCTATATCAGTTCACCATCGACATTTTACATATAGTTGTATATCTGTCTATACAACTATCTGCCTACCTACCTATCAATCTCCCTGCCTATCTAGCTATCAATCTCCCTGCCTATCTACCTATCTTATTACCTATTTATCTATCTGTTTACCTGTCTAGTTACCTATGAATGTACCCATCAACCTGCCTGTCTGCTTACCCCATTGGTAAACAGACAGGCATGTACATAGGTAGATAGGTAGGCATCTATCTTCCTACTTATTTAGCTACCTACCCTATTATCTACCTACCTCCCTTACTCCCTCCCTACCTTTTAACCTACCGATCTATTCTTCCTGCCCATTCACATCTATTTATCTATCGATCCTTCAACTGAGGATGTAAAAGTGCTAAACATCTATTTCGATTTGTAATAATCTAGTGTTGTTATTAATGGTGCATGATTGTTTACTAGAATATCACCAGTAGCAATTATGGGTGTATGAAGCTCCTAACATTCATTTTGAGTTTTTGAGAATTGCATGACTGTTGATAAAAAATGTCCTTCTTTATTGAACAGATATTATTGTCAGGTAATTTAATTTCTAACTGCATCACAAGCATCCTTTATTCCGAATCTACCAATGTCAACTATATACAGAAAAGGTATATATGAGATGGAATTGACACATTTAATTAGTCTTCTAACTTCATCAGAACTGTGGAAAAGATGTCGAAATGCGTTAGTTACACCTCGTGTTTTATGGTGTTATTCTTCGTCCTCCGTCCCGTTTTCTATATATGTCACGACGAACGCTATAAAGCCAGATATTTTTTTCACATACTGTACTGTGGTTTATGAATCGATCAGAAACTGCATACATCCCACACCTGGCCAAAGGTCTTAAAAGGTGTTGAAAAGTAGACGAGTTTTTTTTTTCCTTTCTCTTTCTCTTTCAAATAACATAGAACTTTCATATTTTAAAACAAAACAAACATCCAGAAAGCAAACCAACAACAACAATAAAAGAACGAGAGAAAGAAAACCGAATGAAAAGAAGGAAGAAAGAAAGAAAACTAAATTGATTCCAAAGAGAGAGCAGAGGAGGGCACGCATGACCGGCCGATATAGCTCAGTAGGCGTGGTCAATATGTAAAGTTGAATGAAATGACTCACGTTCATGCTTTTTCCTAAGACTTACTCAGACCATAAGCAATCGTTACACCATCTCGAGAGAATGTGTTTCACAGCTGGAAACCTTTATCTGAAATCCTGGATAAAGAAAATTAAGCGTCGATGGAGGAGAGAAAAAAATAGAATAACATGAAGGGAAATAGAATAAAGATGAACATTTTGATGAATATTTCCGTTTCTATTATTCTTTATCAGTATTAGTATTATAATCGTTATCATCTTATAGGTATCATAACCATCATTATCATACAATTATTCTTATCATT
>NC_061852.1:21597850-21600350 GCF_019202785.1 Penaeus chinensis | reverse complement strand
GCCTTCACCACCCCAGCCTTCACCACCACAGCCTTCACCACCCCAGCCTTCACCACCACAGCCTTCACCACCCCAGCCTTCACCACCCCAGCCTTCACCACCACAGCCTTCACCACCACAGCCTTCACCACCACAGCCTTCACCACCACAGCCTTCACCACCCCAGCCTTCACCATCCCAGCCTTCACCACCCCAGCCTTCACCACCACAGCCTTCACCACCCCAGCCTTCACCACCACAGCCTTCACCACCCCAGCCTTCACCACCACAGCCTTCACCACCACAGCCTTCACCACCCCAGCCTTCACTACCACAGCCTTCACCACCCCAGCCTTCACCACCACAGCCTTCACCACCACAGCCTTCACCACCACTCCGTCAGCCACAGGCGATGATGATCACAGCAGGTCCTACGCTCTGTGATCCTGCAACGTCAAGGACACGCGCAGGACATCGACCTTCCCTCCACCACTCTTTCCCTCCCTCCCTTAGTCTTCCTTTTCCTTCTTCCCGTCTTTCCTTCCCTCTATCTCTTCTTCATACTTTCCTTCCCTCCTTGCATTCGTCTCTTCGTCCCTTCTTTCCTCCTTTTCACCATTTCCTCCTTCTTTTCTTCCTTACAGGTATCCTTCCCTCCCTCATTCTGTTCATCCTTTTTTCCCTCCTTCTTTTCCTCCTTCATTCCATTCCTCTTGTCTTCCCTTCTTCCCTCCCTCCGTCACTCCCTCCTTCCCTCCCCTCATCCTCAATTTCTTTATTTCCACCTTCTTTTCTCTCTTCCAGCTGTTCCCCCTCCCTTCCTTTCTTCCCTCCTTCCATTCCTCCTTCCTTTTCCCACCTTCTTTCTCTTTCCCGTGACCCTCCCTCCCTCCCTTAGTCTTCCTTTTTATTATTTTCCTCCCTCCTTCCTTCCTTTGCTCCCTCCATTTCTTCCTTTTTCCCTTCTTCCTTCGTTCCTTATTTTCCTCTCTCCTTCCTTCCTTTCTTCACTCCATCCCTCCCCTCTTTCCTCCCTTTCTCTCTCTTCCTCGCCTCCCTCCCTCCCTCCCTCCCTCTTCCCCACCTCCCTCCCTCCCTCCCTCTTCCCCTCGCCTCCCTCCTTCCCTCCCTCCCTCCCTGTTCCCCACCTCCCTCCCTCCCTCCCTCTTCCCCATCTCCCTCCCTCCCTCCCTCCCCCCTCTTCCCCACCTCCCCCTATAAAATTTGAAAAAAAAGTAATCAGTGCCAGCAGGAACAAAAAATAAAAATAAAATGCAAAACAAAACAAACAAACAATAAGAAAGGTAGAAACAAAACAAAGGGAATGAAAACAAAAACAAAAGCCAAAGGTAAAAAGATAATTGGAAATAACTGAAAAAAAAAAAATATATATATATATGGAAACATCAAGTGAAGTAGAGAATAAATATAGGAAAGGACATTTTTAAAAAAGTTTTGAAAATTGGGAAATAATGAGAAAATAAGTAAAATAACCAGGCCTTAATAAATAAATAAACAAGTAAATAAAAGTACATGAAGAAGGTGAATATACAGAGATAAGTATAAAAAGTAATTTGTAAGTATAAGTAAGTACGAAAATATTCATTAGCATATATTTACAAATACACGATCTACTGTTGAAAAAGTAAAAAATAAAAATCTCTCTCTATATATATCACTTAAGTAAAGATAAAATTGGAAAATAGTAAACAAAAAAATACAGAGAAAGAACGAGAAGAATAAAAGAAAGGGATAAATAGGAGAAGAAGAAGAAGAAGAAGAAGGGAGAGAGTAAACAGGAGAAGATGAGTCACAATTTGAGCAAAGAAGAAATTGGTCTGTCCGGGGTCGGGGGGGGGGGGGGGGTCAAACGATGTGCTCTACCACTCCTGCCCCCCCACCTCCTCCTCCTCCCCTACTTACCCTTCCTCCCTTCTGTCCACTCTTCCTCCTTCTACCCACTCCCTCTTTTTATTACCCATTCCTACTCCTTCCCACTCATCCACCTCCTCCTTGTTCTATCTTCTTCCTTTTCTTCTTCCTTATCTCCTCTCTTTAACCTTCTACTCCCTTTCCCCCCTTCTCTTTCTCTCGTTTTTTCTCCCATTCCTTCATTCTCTCATTCTTTTCTTCTTCCCCATCTTTCTCCCTTCCCTCTGCCTCTTCCCATGTTTCCTCTTCTCTCGTCTACCGTGTTCTCCTCCACTTTCTCCCTTTCTCTCCTTTCCCATTCCTTTTTACATCCTTTTTCTCCCTTCCCCCTTCCTTCTCCTCTCCCTTCCCCTTCCCCTTCCCCTTTCCCCTCACCCCCCCTTCTCCTTTCCCTTCCCCCTCCCCTTTCCCTTCATCCCCTTTCCCCTCACCCCCCCCCCTTCTACTCTCCCTTCCGCCTCCCTTTTCCCCTTTCCCCCTCTCTTCTCCTCTCCCCCCCTTCCTTACTCCCCCCCTACCCCTACTCATCTTCATCCACAATAAGGGCGAAAATAGCGTTAAATAGCGCGTGAGGACGTTAGCCTATTAT
>NC_061852.1:21590350-21592850 GCF_019202785.1 Penaeus chinensis | reverse complement strand
TCTCTCAATCTACCTGTCTATCTATCCCTATCTTCCTCCAATCCTTCTCTCCTTCTTTCCCATTCTCTCTCCTCTTCCTCCCCCCTTCCTCTCCATTCTCCCTCTTCTTCCCTTCCCTCTTCCCTCACTCTCCTCTTCTTTCCCTCTTCCCCCTCTCTCTCCTCTTCCTTCCCTCTTCCCTCTCTCTCCTCCTCCTTCCCCTTCCCTCTCCATTCTCCCTCTTCTTCCCTTCCCTCTTCCCTCACTCTCCTCTTCCTTCCCTCTTCCTTCCCCTCTTCCTCTCTCTCCCCCCTCCCTCTACATTCTCCCTCTTCTTCCCTTCCCTCTTCCCTCACTCTCCTCTTCCTTCCCTCTTCCTTCCCCTCTTCCTCTCTCTCCCCCCTCCCTCTCCATTCTCCCTCTTCTTCCCTTCCCTCTTCCCTCACTCTCCTCTTCCTTCCCTCTTCCTTCCCCTCTTCCTCTCTCTCCCAACCCATTTCCCTTTCTCTCCTCTTCCTCCCCCCTCCCTCTCCATTTTCCCCCTTCTTCCCTTCCCTCTTCCCTCTCTCTCCTCTTCCTCCCCCCTTCCCTCCCTCCCTCTCCATCACCGCGCCATCCTTTCTATAAAACCTTCTTTTTCCAGCTCTCTGCACCTTACCGCTCTATTGACCCCTGCAATGACAAAAGTTAAAAATGCGCGCAAAGACAACAACAGAAACAACAACAGTGTATTGACAACATTAGGTATAGTGTATATTACTAACAATAATAGTAGTTGTAATAGTAGTCATTTTAGTAGTAATTATAATAATTATAATAATAATCATCATTATCATCATCATCGTCATTATCAGAATATCATCATCGTCATCATCATCATGATAATGATGACAATAATAAAGGTAAATGTTATACCACAAATTATCATAATCATAATGATCACCACTTTAGAAATTCTTTTCATATAACTACAATTCTATTCATAGCAATCGCAATTTTCAAAGATCGCAAAAAAGAGAAAAAGATGATAATAACGATGATAATAAAAGGACATAATGATAACAAAAAAAACGAAAAGGGAATTACGAGCAAACGAATCTTTTTCAATGGATTCAGTTCCGGTTTTCTTCCCATTGTGTCTCGCTGTACTCGCTCGAAGTCACGGTTAACCCTTTCCCTACACTACACCCCCTCCCCCCACTCCCTCCCCCCCACCGTCTGCTCCCCTCCACCCCCCTATACCAACCCTTTTCCTTCCTTTTGGCCCCCTACATTCCCCCTCCCTCCTCTTCCCTCCCCCTATCTCCTCTTCCTCCCCCTTCCTCCTCTTCCTCCCCCTCCCTCATCTTCCTCCCCCTATCTCCTCTTCCCTCCCCCTCCCTCCTCTTCCCTCCCCCTATCTCCTCTTCCCTACCCCTTTCTCCTCTTCCCTTCCCCTCCCTCCTCTTCCCTCTCCCCCCTCCTCTTCCCTCTCCCCCCTTCCTCCTACCCCTCTCTCCTCTTCCCTTCCCCTCCCTCCTCTTCCCACCCCCTCCCCCCTTTTCCCTCTCCCCCCTTCCCCCTACCCCATCTATTCTGTGTCCCGAAATTCCGTGACCTTTGACCCCTAGAGTTGCTCTTAACCTGGCCCTTTTTTTTTATACCTGTTCTATGCAAAGTTGCGATTTTTTTACTGGTGTAATTTCTGCTCCGTTTTAAGGTTTAAGGTTTTTGAGTTTTGAGATTATTTCTGGTATTACTGTGTCTGTCTGTGTGTCTACTGCCTCGCTTTCTCTCTCTTCTCATCTCTTCTCTTCTCTTCTCTTCTCTTCCCTCTCCTCTCTCCTCTCCTCTCCTCTCCTCTCCTCTCCTCTCCTCTCCTCTCCTCTCCACTCCCTCCCTCCCTCCCTCCCTCCCTCCCTCCCTCCCTCCCTCTTCTCTCTCTCTCTCTCTCTCTCTCTCTCTCTCTCTCTCTCTCTCTCTCTCTCTCTCTCTCTCTCTCTCTCTCTCTCTCTCTCTCTCTCTCTCATTCATTTGTATGTTATGACCACCACCATTAGTAATACCATGATCGCCATACCTTCAATTACTATAATCCATTAATTGTATCAAAACTCGCGGTGTTAATTCCATATTCGATTTAAAGGACCTTGTCAAAATTAATGCTAATTTGCCTTCCGAAGCAAAAAAATAGCTTCCCCTGACACAAGCAAATTTCCCGTTTTCTGTGCTCTCTTTGGGGTAGGAGGAAGAGGAGGAGAGGTAGGGATGGATAAAGACGAGGAGAAGAAGGAGGAGGAGGAGGAGGAGAGGAGGAGGAGGAGGAGGAGTGAGGAGGAGGAGGAGGAGGAGGAGAAGAAAGAAGGAGGAGAGGAGGGAGGAGGAGGAGAGGAGGAGGAGGAGGAGGAGAGAGAAGAGGAGGAGGAGGAGAAGGAGGAGGATAGTAGGAGGAGTGTAGTAGTAGGAGGAGGAGAGGAGGAGGAGGAGGAAGGAGGAGGAGGAGGAGGAGGAGGAGGAGAGGAGGAGAGGAGGAAGGAGAGGA
>NC_061852.1:21589052-21590250 GCF_019202785.1 Penaeus chinensis | reverse complement strand
TACTCACCTCACTCACTCACTCACTCACTCACCAACTCTCTCTCTCTCTCTCTCTCTCTCCCTCTCTCCCTCTCTCTCTTCTTGACCAGTCTATTAATCATTTCACTCTCCTCTTTCCCTGACAGGATCGGAGACAAGGAGCCCGTCGCCTTGACCCCAGACAGGTGAGTGTTGTCTCGAAAGAGTCACTTCGCGTGGTTGGCATCCCCTGAGGTGGTCAGAGTGGGGGTGGGGTGGGGGTGAGGGAGGAGGGAGGAGAGGAAGGGAGGGTTTGGGTTGGAATTGGGGGTGGGCGATGGATTAGTAGGTATGGTAGGTAGGTGGGTAGAAAAGGGGGTTATGGTAGGTGGGTGGGTATGGTAGGTAGATAGGGAGGTGAGTAAGTGGGCATGGTAGGTAAGTAGGTGGGTATGGTAGGTAGGTAGGTTGGTAGGTGCGTATGGTAAGTAGGTGGATGGGTGGGTGGGTGGGCAGGTGGTAAGTAGGTATAGTAGGTAAGTAGGTGGTTAGATATAGATATTTTACTTTCTTCTCCTTTATTATGTATGATTTTTTCCTCCTCCTCCACCTCCACCTCCACCTCCACCTCCACCTCCACCTCCACCTCCTCCTCCTCCACCTCCCTCTCCTTCTCGACCATTAACCCTTCCCCCTTCCCCACCTCCTCCCCCTCTGCCTCCTCCTCCTCCCCCTTCCCCACCTCCTCCCCCTCCCACCTCCCCCTCCTCCACCACCAACCCCCTCCTCCTCCCCTTTCCTCACCCCCTTCCCACTCCTCCTCCCCTCCTTCTCCAGCCCCTCCTCCTCCTCTTCCCCCTCTCACACACCTCACCTCCCGCACCCCCCCCCCCCACTCAACTCCCCTTATCCAAACCACTCCCTCTTTTCTCCAAAGGCTGGATTCTCACCAGATATCCGCAATACGTGCCGGGCCTTGAAACAGCGTAAGTGGCTCTCCCTTCTGTTTATTGATAATTTCGGGGGAGAAAGGAAGGGGAGGAGAAGGGGGCGATGGGGAGGGGAGGTGAAGGGGGCGATGGGGAGGGGAGGTGAAGGGGGCGATGAGGAGGGGAGGTGAAGGGGGCGATGGGGAGGGGAGGTGAAAGGGGCGATGGGGAGGGAGGTGGGGGTTAGGAACGGAAGAGGAGATGGGAGGGAGGGAGGAGAGAATGATAGGGGGAGGAGGAGGAGGAGGAGG
>NC_061852.1:21579052-21581552 GCF_019202785.1 Penaeus chinensis | reverse complement strand
CTTTGTTCATCACTTTGTTCCTTTTCTTGTCAATTCTTTTCCATTATTTTGTTGTTTTATCTTTCTTCTTTTTTTCCCTAATTCTGGCCTCTCTTCTTCTTTTTCTTCTTCCGTCTTTTACTTTCCCTTATCTCGTCTTCCTTGTTTTCCTTTTTATTGCATTCTCGTTGTTCCTCTTTCGTTATGTTATCCCATTTTTTCCCTAATTTCCCATCTTTTCGTCTTTTCTTTTATGTCTCTGATCTTATTGCCTGTTGCTGTTGCTGTTTTTTTTCCGTTTCCGTTTTTTTCGTCTTTCCGTTTTCTTTATCCTCGTCTTCTTTCTCCTCTATTTGACTCCATTTCCGTTACGTTGATTTCTCTTCAACATTTTCCTCTTTTTTACAGTAACTTACCGTATTTCGTTCTCATGTTTCCCTTTAATCCCTGACGGTTAACTTTTAAAAATAAAAAAACAACGAAGTTTAACAAATCATTATCCCAAAAGTTTAAAATCCAGTGGTTCTTGCAATTTAACGGAGAACCAACCGAAATAATTTTAAAACATGTCATTGGCCTTATTTTTTTGTTTTTTTCCTTCCGTCTCCCGATCAAGCGACAAAGAAAAAAAATGAGAGAATTTTTGGAAGAATTGTCTGGTCTGTGAATGGAGTTCTTTTCCTTGAAAGAGAAAATGAATAAGTGTAAATAATTGCATATATAGAAGAGTATATATGTGTTTTTTGTATGTACGGATGCATGTACGAATGAATGGATGCATGTATGTATGTATGGACGCATGTATGTATGTATGTATGTATATATATATATATATATATAGAGAGAGAGAGCGAGAGAGAGAGAGAGATATTATGATAAACAGCCCCCCATAAAAAAAAACTATATATCAGACGTATCCTCCACCTCCCCCCTCCCCCCCTTCCCCCCCTATCGGAGCGTCGCGGCGGCCCAAGCACGGCACCGACGGCGGGCCACCGGGCTTCAAAGACAGGTAGGAGCGGCCGTGGAACTGAAGTGACCGCTAGAGGTGGTCAGGTAAAAGGGCTGGAGAGTGAGGCCCTTTAGAGGCTAGGACTAACAGCGCGTGTGGCGACAGCGAGGTATATGGGGAGAGGGATCGGAGAGGACAGAGGGAGAGAGAGAAAGAGAGATTGGGTAATTGGATGTGTTTCTCTTTCTGTCTCTTCTCTCTCTCTCTCTTCTCGTCTCTTCTCTTCTCTTCTCTTCTCTTCTCTTTTCTTCTCTTCTCTTCTCTTCTCTTCTCTTCTCTTCTCTTCTCTTCTCTTCTCTTCTCTTCTCTTCTCTTCTCTTCTCTTCTCTTCTCTACGCTTCGCTCCGCTCCTCTCTTCTCTTCGTATATATATATATATATATATATATATATTATATATATATATTTATATATACACATTCATAAACGTGTATATATATACAGTATATACATACACACGCACACACACACACACACACACACACACACACACACACACACACACACACACACACACACACACACACACACACACACACACACACACACACACACACACACACACACACATACATACGCACACACACACACACACACACACACACACACACACACACACACACACACACACACACACACACACACACACACACATATATGTATGTATGTATATATGTATTTCTCTTTCTCTATATCACCATTTCTCTCACCATCTTCCTCTCCCTCTCCCTCTCCCTATGTATCTATCTCTTTCTCTCTCCCACTTTCTCTCAACTTCATCTCACACAACCGAAGTGCCGGATCACATTGTCTTACCCCCTCCCCCGCCCCGCCTTTATCTTCACATTTGTTATTTTCACCCCAACAAATAGACAAGCTATTTTCACATCTGAGAGACCAGTTTAAGGGAACGGGGGATTAGCTAAGTTTTCCTTTCTGAATTCTGGTCATCGCGTACAGGACAATACGGGTGGATGGTGGGGGGGGGAGAGGGGGGGGGGGAGAGGGAAGGGAGGGAGGAGGAGGGATAGGGGAAGGAGGGAGGACGGGAAGAGGGAGGAAAGGAAGGGGAGGGTGGGGGAAGTATGGAAACCGCGTGGCAGGGAAAGCTCTCTCTTTCTCTCCCTCCCTCCCTCCCTCCCACCCACCCTGCCTGACCCACTCCCTCCCTTCCTCTCACCCTCCTACCCTCGCCCAATCCCATCCCTATCCCTCTCTACCTCCCCCCGCCACCCCACCCCCACCCCTTTTTCCCCCTATACCTCCCACTTGTTGCCACTTCGTATTTTTACTCAAACGTTAATTCGTCGATTGGTTTAGTTGAAATTATCGATCGCTTCTCGGACCCGTAATGCTCGCTCGCCCTCCCCCTCTCCCTCCCCTGCCCCCCCCCTCTCCGATGACTTCCGCTCGTGAACTCTCGACTATTCCGGTGCGATCAGTAGGGAACGCGCGTTGGGTTGGAGAAAAGGCGAAGTGGAGGAGAGGGAAAGAGAGAAGGGAAACAAA
>NC_061852.1:21571552-21576552 GCF_019202785.1 Penaeus chinensis | reverse complement strand
AAGCTAGTCCTGCTAACGCGCGTCATCACCGTCACCATTGCCACGTCATCACCACCATCATCATCACAACCTTCAAAAAGCCTTATTAATTTAAAAAGAGTGTGATGACCTAAACACTCCTTGGGTCAGCTCGGAGGCTCAGGGCCAAGCACGTTCTCAAGGTGCCTGGCACGCTGATGCTGCTGATGCTTCCAAGGTGATGAGATCGAGTTTTTTTTTTTTTTTTTTTTTTTTTTTTTTGAGGTGGGGGATTTAAATTTTGTTTTATTTCATTAGGGATTTTTTTTCTTTTATTTTCTTTTCTTTGGTTGGGAATGTGTTTGTTTTTTTCTCATTGTTTTTTTTCTTTCTCTTTTTCTGGTCATTTAGTGGTGGATGTGTACTCTTCTTCTTTTACTTCGCTTTTTTATCTTTTTTTCTTCTTCTTCTTCCTATACTTCGCTTTTTTTTTATACTTCTTCTTCTTTCTTTATTTTTTTTTTTTTCAGAATGCAGTTGAATCACTCGAAATTAATGGAGGGGGGAGGGGGGAGGGGGGAGGGGAGAGGGGAGAGGGGAGAGGAAGGGAATGGGTCTGGGTCTGGGGTATTTAAGGGCATTTAAGGGTTAAAGGGGAGGGTAGCAAAGAAAATGGGGGGGGGGGATGTATGGCGTGTGTACCAATTCGCACACACATAAGTCTATGTACACCAATTCACACACACATAAACCTGTGTACACCGATCCACGCACACGTAAACCTGTGTACACCGATCCACGCACACGTAAACCTGTGTACACCAACCCACGCATTCGTAAACCTGTGTACACCAACCCACGCACACGTAAACCTGTGTACACTAATCCACGCACATGTAAACCAGTGTATACCGATCCACGCACATATAAACTATATACAGCAACCCACGCACACATAATACTATGTACACCAACCCACGCACACATAAACCTATGTACACCAACCCACGCACACATAATCCCATGTACACCAATTCACATACCCTTCACCCCACGCACACACGTGACAGATAGGTATCAGAAGGACTGAAGTAAAACTGATTAATTATGGATCTTCTAGAAAGCAAGTCACACCTGGATATATATCCCGTGATTTATTCATTTATGTATCTGTGTATATCTTATCGTTTTATTTAGTTATTTTTTATTCATTCACTCATTCATTTATTTATATTTTCTGCTTTTTATTTATTTTGTTTTATTGTTCTTTTCTTGCAAAATGATACTACTGTTACTGTTGTTACTAACAGTGATGGGAATGAATGTTAATAATCAAATTTATATGAATTATGATGATGACGATGATGGTTATGATAACTATATTGATAATGATGATAATAAAGATATTGAGGATGATTGTGATAATAGTAATAATGATAATGATAATATTAATGATAAATATAGCAATGATAATAATGATAATGATAATAATAATGCTAATGATAGCAATGATAATAATGCTAATGATAGCAATAATAATAATAATGATAATGATAATGATAGCAATGATAATAATAATAATAATAGTGACAATAGTAATGATGATGATATTGATAATATTTATAATATTAATAATGATAGCAATAATGATAATAATAATAATAATAATAATAATAATAATAATAATAATAATAATAATAATAATAATGATAATGATAATAATAGTAATACTATTGATGAACACGATGCTGCTGATGACGATAATGATAACGATAATGACTAATAAAATAATATCAATAACAATGGCCTCGATATTAACAATTATCCTAGAGCAACCACGAAAGCAACACAAACAAGCACATCAAAAACACTGATCTTTTTCCAGACCAAACAGCCAATCAGCTGACAGCCAATTGAGCCACAAGTGTACCATTGTTCCATGAGGCGAGAGAACAAGTGCTTCTCTGTACAAGCTCTCGTGGTCTTTATTAATTATCCTGTGTTAATTAAAAAATGGAGAGGCCTATATTGTCTGTTTGTTGTTGTTTTTTTCTTTAAATCTGTTATCATTGCGTTTGTTGTGATGATGATGATGATGATGATAACTGTTATTTTCAGTATTTGTTTCATTATTGTTGTTGTCGCTGCACTTGTCGTTGTTATTATCACTGTTAATCTTATTCTTATTAAGTATATTAATAGTATCTTTATTACTATTGTTGTTATTATCAGTAATATTATTATTATTATTATTATTATCATTATGATCGTTATAATTATCATTATAATCAATCCTCCACTCCTCCTAATCCTCCGTTTTTCTTCATATCCGCCTCCACCTCCTCCTCCTCCTACTACTACTACTACTCATTTTCCTCCACCTCTTCTTCCCCATCCTCCTCCTCCTTCTTCTCCTCCCCCTCTTCCTCCACCTCTACCTCTTCTTCTTCCTCCACCTCCTCCTCCTCCCTTTCTTTCTCCTTCTCCTCCTCTCCACCTTCTCCTCTCCACCTTCTCCTCCTCCTCCTCCTCTCTACCTTCTTCTTGTTCTTCTTCTCCTCTTTCTCCTTCTCCTGCTCCTCCTCCAACCTTCTCCTCCTCCTCCTCATTTTTTCCTCCTCCTCCTCCTCTCCACCTTCTTCTTGTTCTCCTCCTCTTCCTCCTTCTCCTCCCCCTCCTCCTCCTTCTCCACCTTCACCTCCACCTCCACTCTCTCCTCTTCCTCCACCTCCTCCTCCTTCTCCTTCTTCTTCTCCACCTTCTCCTCCTCCTCCTCCTCTCCACCTTCTCCTCCTCCTCCTCCTCTCCACCTTCTCCTCCTCCTCCTCCTCTCCACCTTCTCCTCCTCCTCCTCCTCCTCTCCATCTTCTTCTTATTATTATTCTCCTCCTCCTTCTCCTTCTCCTCCTCCTCCTCTTTCTGCTTGGGAGCCATATCACTTTTTTAAAGAAAACAGGAACGCCCATTAAATAAGGAAAAGGTCCTTTTACTACAAACAAATAAAAAGCGGCAGAGTGGAGTGATGGAAGAGGGGAGAAGAGAGAAAAAAGGGGAAGAGAGAGAGAGAGAGAGCACGCGATACAGAGAGATAAAGAACGAGATAGAGAATAATAATAAAGAGAAAGAGAGAGAGAGAGAGAGAGAGAGAGAGAGAGAGAGAGAGAGAGAGAGAGAGAGAGAGAGAGAGAGAGAGAGAGAGAGAGAGAGAGAGCGATACAGAGAGATAAAGAACGAGATAGAGAATAATAATAAAGAGAAAGAGAGAGAGAGAGAGAACGATACAGAGAGATAAAGAACGAGATAGATAATAATAAAGAAAATAATAATAAAGAGAGAGAGAGAGAGAGAGAGAGAGAGAGAGAGAGAGAGAGAGAGAGAGAGAGAGAGAGAGAGAGAGAGAGAGAGAAGAGAAGAGAAGAGAAGGATGATTTTAGTGGAAGAGAGGGTGGAGGGGGGGGGTGAGGGAAGGATCGTCAATGTCTCATAAAGCTGTCAAGGAAGAGAAAGATGGGTGAAGGAAAGGGAGATAAGAAAGGGCGGCTGTGAGAGAGAGAGAGAGAGAGAGAGAGAGAGAGAGAGAGAGAGAGAGAGAGAGAGAGAGAGAGAGAGAGAGAGAGAGAGAGAGAGAGAGAGAGAGAGAGAGAGAGAGAGAAACAGAGACAGAGAGTGAGACAGACAGACAGAGAGAGAGAAAGAGAGAGGGAGAGGGAGAGGGAGAGGGAGAGGGAGAAGGAGAGGGAGAAGGAGAGGGAGAGAGAGAGGGAGAGAGAGAGGGAGAGAGAGAGAGAGAGAGAGAGAGAGAGAGAGAGAGAGAGAGAGAGAGAGAGAGAGAGAGAGAGAGAGAGAGAGAGAGAGAGAGAGAGAGACAGAGAGAGAGAGAAAGAGAGAGACAGAGACAGAGAGTGAGACAGACAGACAGAGAGAGAGAAAGAGAGATGGAGAGGGAGAGGGAGAGGGAGAGGGAGAGGGAGAGGGAGAGGGAGAGGGAGAGGGAGAGGGAGAGGGAGAGGGAGAGAGAGAGAGAGAGAGAGAGAGAGAGAGAGAGAGAGAGAGAGAGAGAGAGAGAGAGAGATGGAAGAAAGGGAACAACAGAAAGGGAAAGAGAAAGTGTATCTGTGAAACATCATTAAACCAAGGTCTTTAAAATCCCACAGAGTCTGCCTAATCACTTGCATGCGACATACACACATACAGATCTCTAGATATATAATGAATGTATTGATGTGCCTTCATATATAGGTGGCGAAATAGATAGATGCATGGACTGATAAATAGATAGATGTATAGACTGATTGACTGATAGATAGCTAGATAGTTATAAACAGGTAAGTAGATATAGATATATGGATGAATATATATGGATATATAGATGAATATATATGGATATATAGATGAATATATATGGATATAGAGATAGATTGATATATCGATAGATGAAGATATTGACATAAATATAGGAATATCGATGATACATGACAGATTAACACACACACACACACACGCATGGACGCAAGAGCTCGTCGAAAGCATCTTCGACCAAAATGCAATCTTGCAAAGTGCGTCAGCAAACTAAGCCATCATCTATTGCACAGCATCATGTTTTACGAGTGATCAACAGTGCGCTTGTGGACCATTGGTAATATTTTACCAAATGCAATAAGCAAAAGAATTTTAAAATAATTCTTAATAACAAAAAAGAAAAAGAAAAAAAGACAGATGATATATAAAAGTTGAATGATAAAAATAGACAAATGAATCACTAATCATTTTTTTTGTTTTAATCCGAATTGAATAACAAGGTCAGTTTGCATACTAACGACAATAAGGACGTCTTTGTTCCAAAATATCAAGTTTATTGATCTTTCGCTTTTTTGAGTTGTTGTCATGATGGCGGCTTGTGGATTGCCATTTTTAGTTTCTTATTCTTTATTTATTCTATTTTGTTTTCACTCATTCGGTTTATTCAGTTACTTATCTGCTATTCCTGTCACTTCGTTTTCGGGTCATTCTCGCTGAGCTACCATCTCTTACTATCTCTCTTT